>NC_041396.2:126482659-126537189 GCF_900747795.2 Erpetoichthys calabaricus
CACAGGCTTCACACAGCCATATGTATGTAATAGTTATTAAATTAATAAGCTATTTTAAGTAATGGTAGTAAAAACATACCATAGTAATAAGAAATGTACAATGAATGTGTGTATAATTAGTTTTCTGTTATCTCTATTATCAGTCAGTATGGGTAGTCCCCTACTTACGATGGTTTAACTTAGATTTTTCGAAGTTACGATGTCGAAAGCAAGACGATCATTTATATAAAATTGTGTAAAATATAAATTTTCAAGTTGGCACGGCAAGCGAACGTTTCTGTGGGTGAGCGATCCAAGCAATGCAGTTGCATGAAAACTCCCACGTTGTGAGATGCCTCAGTCTAGCTAGCGATCGAAAGAGATCAGTGATCTTGTTGTTACAGTAATTTTCGATACACTTTTGCTAGAAGGAAAGGTAGCTTTGTTGATCTGACCTCGATACCCTGCGAGTGCGTGAGTAGTGAAAAGCAAACAGCTTCTAAAATGGCATGTGGAGAGATACCAAAGTGAATGCTCAAAGCAAAATAATCCATGGATGACTTTTGGCATATTATCGCTGAATCAGACTCTGACTTGTCAGACTCCGATTTTGATGTAAGTGATCTGGAGATGGAGATCGAAAACGAAAGTGAGGTACCGGGATCAGCTGATCGGTTCCCAGCTGATCGTGGTGTTGAACACGTTCCTGCAGCTGATGCACTCATGGCAATGTTCGCCTGGGATGACGAACACTTACGATGACATGGTACAAACCATATTGCGTCTCACTGCAACGGTCACCCCTGCGCACCTGTCTCACAAAGACAGCCAGGCAGCCAGTCCATCATGCATTCCTGCTGGCCTAGCTTGAAGCAAGGTCCATATTAATGCAATTTGCCTTAATGATGGTTCAGTTGGTAAAGATGTCATCAACAAGTTTATTTTGTTTGGTGAATACTGTGTAATGTACCTAGGCTTGAAGCCTTAAAGTAATAGTATTATTATTGGAAGTTGCACTATTATTTATTTTATTGTTATTATTTATTGGTTTAAATATTATGCTGTTTAATAATGGTAAAGTTGTTTAAAAAGTCACTTTAACGTGTCAATGGACAGAGATTGTTAACATTAACAGAAAGTGTAGTTGGTTTACAAAAGATATTTACTATGTATTCCTTTTCTAAGACATTTTCAGTGCAATACAACTTTTGACAAGCACCTCTGGATATTTTAGTAAGTCTAAATACCTCTTTGGATGGTATAAAATATGTTGTCAAAATTATAGTTTAAGTTGTCTACAAAATTTGTTCAATAAAAAGGTTGTATATTTTGACTGCAACTGTCATGCAATGTAATTACTTCTCTCCATTAGTACCACCCCCTTGAAAACTATCGCTTTATGGCGCCATGCAAACCTGTATTAATACTTGTGTGCACATTAAAATGTTTTTTTTGTACAATGTATAATTCTAATTACAGTGGAATAGGTTATTCTTAGCCAGTCTACTGCAGTAATTGTAGTGGAAAATGTGGTTAACATCCACTTATGCATGGGAAAAAATTACCGTTGAATACCTTGAAATCGGTAAAATTTTGAAAAATACCGTGAAATATAATTTTGGTCATACCGCCCAACCACTAATATATATATATATATATATATATATATATATATATATATATATATATATATATATATATGTGTGTGTGTGTGATACAGTACCTGCCAAATGATACAAAGAGTACACGATATGTGTTTCACCCAAATTGGGGTTCATCAGTTGTATGTACCTTTGATTCCCCTTACATGGATCGAACCTTGGACATCAGTGCCCGAGGCAAAGCCTCTGACATTGCGCCATGGCAGCTGGTTCGCTTACTTAACAGGATGAAGGTCGGAGTATTACATTCATAGAGATGTTTGCCTACTGGCTGACCAACTACAAGCGTTACCTGGTAGGTGACCATCCAAACAATCAGATTGTGATCAGACCTATGAAAAAATATATATATTAGCCTCTAACCAGAAGGTGCAAATAGTACATTAAACTGCAATAGACTGTAAGGTGCAATAAGGCAGTATACAAATGAGAATAAATATCTGTATGATATCTGAATTTATAGGGGCTAGTATACTGTATACAAGGAAGAGTATATAGATATGAATACTAATTAGTAAGTACAGGTACAGGATAGGAATAGAGATATTATGAAATATTTTATATACAGAATAGATATATGTAAACAGGTAAAATATACATACAGTCAGAAGTTATTTATTTTTAGAAAGATCACCTATTGAACAGCAAGGGTTGAAAGTTCAGAATGGTGATGGTGTTATAAAAGAAACTATTCCTGAGCCTGCTGGTGTGGGACTGAAGACTCCTGTAGCACCTCCCAGATGTGAGAAGGGTAAACAGCTCACGGGTGGGGTGAGAAGCATCGTTAATGTTGCTGTGAGCCTGTCACAGACACTGTGTATGTTCCAGGTCAGTAATAGTTGGCATTGGGATGCCAATGATATTCTGGGCAGTTTTCACCACCCGTTGCAGGGTTTTTATGTCAACTATGGAGCAGATGTGTGAAAGAATTTTAGAGTAACATAGCATTCATCTTAAAGAAATAGCATAAAAGATTAATAAATGTCAGAAACCATTTCAGGCATAACAAGAAATCCAAAATGTACTGAAAGAGGACTAAGGCCAGGTTTATACTTCACGCGACGCGACCCATGCTGCAGCGGACGCAAGCGTTTTACTGTTTATACTTGCACGCGTACTTTACGTAAATCTGGAGGAATCCAGCAGGTGGCAGTGCGAGATATTATCATGGTAAGAACAGGTTTGGCTTCGCTGTGTTGTAAATTGCCTGGAACACCCAATCAATTCCGATGACACCTTACAGCAATAACTCGGAAAAGGATGTTTAATCATTAAATCCATCAATCCAGGGATGTGTCCATTCCAGCAAGCATTGGGCACGAGGCAGAAACAATCCCTGGATGTGGCCTCAACTCATTGCAAGGTGAATACAAGCACTCACACATACACTGGTGTCATTTTAGTGGCACCAAATCCTCTAATCTGCATGTCTTTTGAAGGAAACCAGAGCACAGTGTGGAATCCAAGCAGAGAATACCAGTGACGTGGCTCCCTGCGAGACAGCAGTGCTACCACTCCGCCACCATGTCACCCCCATGTGTGTAGTTATTAACAGTGTTCATTATTTAAATGGAATTAAAGATTTATTTCTAAAACATAACAAACATACTTTAATGCATTTCATCATGAAAGTGATATCAAGTATAAATCTAAAGATTCTAAATTTGCAGAGAGTTGGAATAACATACATTTAATGTGTTCTGTGTGGTGATCTTTTGCTGCTTGCCGCTGCTGTCAGGTCAGGAGGAAGTCCAAGAAGCTCGTAGCGATTAAAAACTGGGATGACGTTTACAACGGTCTGCTTTAATGATAAAGTAAACTACGAGGTTAAAGTGGACATTTCGAGATTAAAGCTGAAATTTCCACTTTAATCACAAAATTCACGTTTTCACCATGTCCTTAATTTTTTTTCTCTGTGGCTCAAATACAGTGCTGTACATTATGTTGTTGTTGTGAAGTTGCAAAAAAAAAAAAAAAGATGGTAGAAAAGATGGTATGTGAGACTTTTAAAATGTATTGTGTCATTACGATCGGGAATATGCCACGCTTGAATATAAAAGCACCACGAATGCATCTGTATGTTGGCATTTTTCTTCATCACATCGAACCATTCATCAAACATCGAAGCACGCACATCGATCCATTTTTCAATTCAATTTTCTCTTTGAAACATTAAGAGACTTTGTAGCAAGGCTACATAATGGACAGTCGGGTTAGCCTTCTGAATTGTCCGTCACTTCTTAATGTTGACTGGGAGGGTGTTTTAAATAGCCCTTCAGGCACCATTGGTGACGTCCCGTTCTGGGAGGATCCCGCCCGAGTACACTCTCCAGCTGCCTGATGCCGGCGTATTGGTTGCCATGACCACCGAGAGAGGCAAGGATTTTTCGGCGGGAAACTTTCTCTTTTTAAGGGGAATGGCGGAACAAGAAGGGGGAAGACAGTAAGGAGAAAGTAAGGAGGAAGAAACAAAGACACAATTTTCAAGGCATCGCAGCGACTATCTACGCTCTAGAACTGTTCAGGATTTTACTTCGCCCAGGGACGTCTGCTTTTCATGGGTGGCCACCCCGAAGAAATATTTTAAGGACGAATCCCCGAGAAGAGGCCAGGGTCTGGTGTTCTCCGGGTGCTCCCGTCTGGTGAGTCGGATTCCTGAATTTCGTTTCGTGATAGTCCGCAGAGAAGCCGTCCCGCTAAAGGACGGTTGTGTTTCCTGCTTCCAGGATTTTGTGCTTTCTATATCTTTGGACTCCGTGAAACTAAACGTATCAAAGAACAGTTTTTTCTCATTATTTATTTTTCTTTTGTCTGTGTCAAACCGGGGGTTAGTATACGGGGCGCCAGGGAGGGCGTCTGGGGAAGGGGTTCACTTAGGAGCACTCAAGCACCGGTTAAGTTTATGTAGCAGCACCTTTATGTAGCAGGACTGAGCCCTGGGTAAGGTCTCGCTGAGGTATTTACTCCATAATGTAGCTTGGAGGATGGAAACCTATATCCTAGAGGATGCGCACCTGTCATTGCCTTTGCTCCTGGGCCTAGACTCTATCACTGCAGTAAAGATGACCATTCATTTCCATCATAGAAAATACTTGGTGCCAGGCAGTGGGGAACATCCTTTTGTAACAAAGGTCCGGGAAGAACTGCATGGGGCATACTTGGGATTTTATGCTGCAGAGGTGGAGGCCTGTGAGACCAAAGATCCGGATATTGTGTCGAACCAGCTGGATGAAGTCAAACCTCTGCTACGCCGATGGCCGAATGTATGGACGGAGAATTTGGGGGAAACACAGGTGGTTACACACGACATCCATACGGTGAACGAGGTTCCGGTGCGTCATCGCTCTTATCGAGTCTCGCCCCTTAGAAAAGGGATTATTAAAGAACATATCGGCAAGATGTTGGAACAAGGGATCATTGAGCCTTCATCGTCAGCATGGGCGGCACCTGTAGTTTTGATAAAGAAAGCAGATGGTACATACAGATTCTGTGTGGACTACAGGGGACTTAATGCCAAGACCCTCTTAGATGCATACCCCATGCCTCAGGTGCAGGAAATTTTGGAATCCCTGCACGGAGCAGCCATCTTTAGTATATTAGATCTACGCAGTGGTTATTGGCAAGTGCGAATGGCAGAGGGCAGCATACATAAGACTGCGGTTTCCACTCCGGAGGATTTGTTCCAATTTCGGGTCTTGCCTTTTGGCCTGAAGAATGCGGGTGCAAGTTTCCAGCGTTTGATGGAGCAGGTTTTGCGTGGGTTGATCGGGAAGATATGCTTTGTCTATATAGACGATATTATTGTTTTCTCCCCTGACCTTCACAAACACCTCCAGGATTTGGACCTTGTTTTTCAGCGGCTGGGGCAAGCCCGACTGACATTAAATGTGAAGAAGTGTCGCCTTGCACAACCACAGATTCATTTTTTAGGGCATGTAGTATCAGGAAAGGGCGTTGAGGTTGATCCTAAGAAAACCTCAGCTATTCAAAACTACCCTCCACCCTCTGATCTGAAAAGTTTGCAAAGGTTTCTTGGTCTTGTGGGCTGGTATCATAAGTTTATCCCACGGATGGCTGACATAGCAGCCCCGCTCAACCACTTGAAGAAAAAAGACATTTCCTGGAACTGGACCCCAGAGTGTCAGGAGGCAATGGACCAACTCAAGGCAGCACTGCAATGCCCGCCCATCCTGGCTCAACCAGACCAACAGTTAACTTACCAAGTACACACTGATGCCAGCAATGTAGGGCTCGGGGCAGTCCTCACACAAAATATGGATGGAATGGAGAGAGTGATTGCCTATGCATCTAGGAGTCTGAGAGGCCCTGAACTCAACTATTCAGCTTCTGAAAAAGAGTGTTTAGCAGTGGTTTGGGCAATAGAGAAATGGCGTCATTTTCTAGAAGGAGTGGAGTTCGAAGTATATACGGATCACAATGCCCTGACATATATTTTTAATCAACCCAAAGTGTCATCACGCCTTACCCGGTGGGTATTGCGCCTTCAATCATTTACTTTTAAAGTTTTTTACCGGAAGGGATGCAGCAACATTGTTCCCGATGCCTTGTCAAGAATACCAGAGATGACTGGAGTGGTGTGTATGGCTATGGCACAAAGCCAGTGGTGTGCCCTGCCTTTAAGTTTACAGGATATAGCACAAGCACAAGAGATTTGTCCGGCCTGCTTGGAGCTCAGAGAGAGTGTTGCTAAGGCTGAACCTGGCCGCATTCATTTCAGGGAGCTGCAAGGGGTGCTATATAGATCCGTGCCATCTAAGAGCGGGGGCACCAAGCTCCAACTGGTACTCCCAGAAAAATATATACATGAATTCCTGCATTATTATCACGATAGCCCTTTTGGTGGACACCTGGGGAAGTTAAAAACCCTACTGAGGTTACTAGAAGTGGCATGGTGGCTATCGGTACGCAGAGATGTGTGGGACTACGTTAAAAGGTGTGAGGTCTGTCAAAAGTATAAAACTCCACCTGGTAAACCAGCCGGGGAGCTTCAAACTATGATTCCTTCGGAGCCAGGGGAGATGTTGGGAGTCGACTTGATGGGACCACTGCCATCTTCTACCACCAAGAAAACTATATTGATGGTGGTAGTGGACTATTTTTCCAAATGGGTAGAGCTTTTTGCTCTGCCCGATGCTAAGACTCACCGGATCTGCACCCTCTTAAAAAATGAGATTTTTACTCGGTGGGGGGTCCCTAAGTTCATTGTATCGGACCGTGGGCCACAGTTCACCAGTGAAATCATGGAAAGATTATATTTAGCTTGGGGGGTAAAACGTAAATTGACAACAGCATACCATCCCCAGAGCAATCTAACAGAGAGGGTAAACAGGACCCTGAAAACAATGGTGGCATCCTACGTGGGAGATCGTCATCAAGACTGGGACAAATGGCTTCCTGAATTACGGTTTGCCATTAACACAGTAGAGCACGAGGCATTGGGTGAAACTCCTGCACTGGTTACCCTAGGTCGTCAAATCAAAGGCCCACTTGATCGGTTAGTGGAATCCGTCCCTTTGCCACATACTTCTCAATATCGTACGCTGGAAACTCTAGAGGAGTTACGAAAGAAGGTACAGGCTAGGTTAGTGAGGTCAACTTCAAGACAAGCCAAGTATTATAATGCCCGTCATCGGAAAGTGCACTACGAGGGGGGAGACTTGGTCTGGGTTCGAACTCATTACTTGTCTGATGCTGCTCGTAAATTTTCCTCTAAGCTTGCGCCCAAATGGGTAGGACCAGCTATTATTTTAAAGCAGCTTGGACCGAATAATTACCGGGTACAGAAAGGGACTAACTCTGAGTCTAAAATAGATACGGTTAATGTAAGTAGCATTAAGCCATATTTCGGTCCCCCCTTGGGGAAACCTGTGGGGGGGGAACTATGTAGCAAGGCTACATAATGGACAGTCGGGTTAGTCTTCTGAATTGTCCGTGACTTCTTAATGTTGACTGGGAGGGTGTTTTAAATAGCCCTTCAGGCACCATTGGTGACGTCCCGTTCTGGGAGGATCCCGCCTGAGTACACTCTCCAGCTGCCTGATGCCGGCGTATTGGTTGCCATGACCACCGAGAGAGGCAAGGATTTTTCGGCGGGAAACTTTCTCTTTTTAAGGGGAATGGCGGAACAAGAAGGGGGAAGACAGTAAGGAGAAAGTAAGGAGGAAGAAACAAAGACACAATTTTCAAGGCATCGCAGCGACTATCTACGCTCTAGAACTGTTCAGGATTTTACTTCGCCCAGGGACGTCTGCTTTTCATGGGTGGCCACCCCGAAGAAATATTTTAAGGACGAATCCCCGAGAAGAGGCCAGGGTCTGGTGTTCTCCGGGTGCTCCCGTCTGGTGAGTCGGATTCCTGAATTTCGTTTCGTGATAGTCCGCAGAGAAGCCGTCCCGCTAAAGGACGGTTGTGTTTCCTGCTTCCAGGATTTCGTGCTTTCTATATCTTTGGACTCCGTGAAACTAAACGTATCAAGAACAGTTTTTTCTCATTATTTATTTTTCTTTTGTCTGTGTCAAACCAGGGGTTAGTATACGGGGCGCCAGGGAGGGCGTCTGGGGAAGGGGTTCACTTAGGAGCACTCAAGCACCGGTTAAGTTTATGTAGCAGCACCTTTTAATATATTTTTTCTGTTCCATTTCCTGTTGTGTTTTATTGCTACAAATTGTTAAGAAGGGGATCGTGGCTAGAGGGGATGAGGACCGAATATGGTTGTGCTCTTATACTTTCAAACATCGTCCACCCCCTGTACGGGTGGTGAAGTGTAGGAATCGCGTATTCGTATTGTGCGGTTGCTACAACTTTGAAAAACAAGAGCTCTTGACATTTTTTTCCGTAAACAGTATGCATAGTATGCCAACATCTATAAATCTTAAGGATTAGAACATTCTTAATGCACAGAATGAAGTAATAATTAAACTAAGGTTCCTCAATAATTTTATAAGACAGTCAATTCCAGATTCTCATTTCACAGTTTTTTGGTCACGGTTAGATATTGACTCAATTTCCTACCTATTCTTGTACCAACTACAGAGGGTGTTTTGACAGAAACAGATCTCAGGCCAGAGAAAGAAGTTGCATATTATTATTTGTGCAATTTTATTAAGTCAATAGATCCCAAGGAATTGTCAAAATATTTGCATTTTGTCATAGGTTCACCTTTACAGCCCACTGATATTAATATTACATTCAATCGATTATAAGAAAGCTTGTGATGACCCATTGCACATACTTGCAGCAACACTTTGGAAATTCCAGTTGGCTATACATCAGTTCAAGAATTTAAAAGAGAATTTAAAACTATACTTAATTCTGAATATGCATTTGAAATGACCATATTATGAAATTGCAAAACAAAACACTTGAAATGTCCTACAGTTCTATTAAGCATTATCCTTATAATGTGGGAAGAAGTTTTGTTTTGTGTGGACATCAATTCAGCGTTTAAAGTTCCTTTTCTTCCACTTTACATAGTGTAATTTTCTAACCTGTTCAATCCAGACCAAGGTCATAGTGGGGCTAGCATACTGCACAAGGCAGGAACAAACCCTGGTCTGGGAACCAGTTCATTGCAGGGTAAGCTCATACACTCATAAACACACATCAGGGCTAATTTAGTATTGCCAGTTCCTCACCAAACCTGCATGTCTTTGGGCAGAGGGAGAAAACTGGAGCAACTGGAAGAAATCCAAGCAGACATGAGGAGAACATGCAAATTCCATGTGGTTGATCGGATTTTAAAAATTGCATGTTTTATATACTGTACTGAAGGATCTTACTGAAATATTTACCAACAAATATGTTAATATTTTGTGTTCCAATGTAACAATACATTTTTGTTTGACATTGGAGTGTAACCAGTGTGAGCATAAAAAACAAAACAAACAAGTATACCTCAGAACCAGCATTTGGACAACTTGCTTGTAGTCTTTTGCATTCTTCATCCAGTTCATTATCTGTTATACTGCTGAATTTCTGTCTTGGTGACAGATCTTCAGTTTTCAGGCTTTTACAAATATAAGATGCAGAACATCCTATGTGTTCTGCAATTCTTTTCCCTGCGTATCCTTGTGAAATTAATAGCATCAGTTGTTCTTTTGAGATTTCAACTTTTGGTAAACCAAACTGACCTATTATGAAATGATTCAAAAGAATAATAATAAAGCATCCTACTTTATGTCAATTAACAATCAATGTATACTAACATTATTTATGAACAATTTACTAAAACAGGCTAATTTCAAAGAATAAGAATTAATTTTCAAAATGTTTGTTGTAAATCTAATAAATCCTCACAGGCTTACATTCCAAACTTCTCACTGTATCTTCCTGTTCAAGTCAGCACTGCAGTACAACATAACATTCTCAAGGCTGCTTAATGAAATTCAGGTTAGGTGAGGCTGGAGTGGATTCCAGAAGAGTTGGGCACAAGACAGGAAACAGCTGCATGCTTGGACACACTCACATTGACTCTAACAGAAGGAGAATTTGGAACAGCCAGTATACCCAAGGGCATGCCTTCAGATGTGTGGGAGTAGAACTGAAGAGAATAGGCAAAATGAAAACACTGAAAACGTCCAGATGTGGGACTGGAATTCTGGATACTACATCTGTTAGGCAGATGCACAAACTTCTGTCACCGCACTGTCCTCCAATATTGTGATTTTCTGCTTTGAAATACTATATTCATTGAAAATAAATGTATGAAATTAAGACTAATTTAAATTGATGACTGGACTGGGTGTTGGGCAAGGTCGTGGGGTCCAGCGGCTGTGAAACATCTGTTGGTGAAGAAAGGTTCACGGATCTTGACTTTGCTGATGATGCTGTGATCTTCGTGGAGTCAATGGAGGCTCTGATCAGGGCGCTCGAGAGACTGAGCGAGGAGTCTGAGTGTCTGGGCTTGCGAGTGTCCTGGATAAAAACCAAGATCCAGGCCTTTAATGACCTCTTGGGCACAGCCATCAGCAGTGTGTTTGTTTGCGGAGAGAGTGTTAACCTTGTTGAGAGGTTTACTTACCTTGGCAGTGACATTCATGTCTCTGGTGACTCTTCCTATGAAGTCAGTAGACAGATTGGGAGAACATGGGGGGTCATGAGGTCGCTGGAAAGGGGTTTGTGGCGCTCCTGATATCTATGCAAAAGGACAAAGGTCCAAGTCTTTAGAGTCCTGGTGCTTCCTGTCTTGCTATATGGTTGCGAGACATGGACGCTAACCAGTGACCTGAGACGAAGACTGGACTTCTTTGGTACTGTGTCTCTCCGGAAAATCCTTTGTGTACCGTTGGTTTGACTTTGTGTCGAATGAGCGGTTGCTCATGGAGTCCCGAATGAGGCGCATTACCTGCATTGTGAGGGAGCGTCAGTTATGGCACTACGGCCATGTGGCGTGTTTCCCCGAGGGTGATCCAGCTTGTAAGATCCTCATTGTTGGGGACCCAAGTGGCTGGACCAGCCCAAGGGGTCGCCCACATAACACTTGGCTGCGGCAGATAGAGGGTCATTTCTGGAGGGTGGGACTGGACCGCGTGTCTGCCTGGTGGGTTGCAAACCGGGATCCCGAGTTGTTTCGTTGTGTAGTGGGTACGGCAACGCACTGTACCAGTGCATGCTCCCCAACTTGACTTGACTTGACTTGATGACATAGTGTTGTAGAACAAGCCCATTGAACTTGGCCTTAAGGATGATAACAAGATGAGGTGCTTTAAGTGGAGTGAAGTAGCATGTTGTCCCCACATTTTTTTTTTTTTTTTCCTGGAACAGTGGTTCCTTTCGATGTAATGAACATGTTATTAAATCACCTGGTCGGTCTTAAGTGCCAGAGTTTTCATATGGCAGTGTTTGAATGAGAGCCAAGACTGCATGGTGTTCAATGAATATTTTGTGCCCAGTACTGCCAGACAAAAATTTAAAAATTGAAAGACAGGACAATTGCAAAAAGTGGCATATTCTAATTAAATAGCCAGAAATACAGTGTGCACAATAATCCCACTGTGAGTCTGTGTTGCAATTAAAACTATTTTACTCCCAACTGCATAAAATTGATATGACTCAGGCGCCGCCACGAGTGGCAGCCTTTCTAGCAGCTCCGTGTACGACTTTACCTTTCTACCTTTTTATCTATATTATCTATTTCACTGATCACTCCTATCACTTTGTTTTATGTGGACTCGTTCCCTGGACACTTTTTACTACTTTTTACTACTTGGAGATAGATTTTTACACGCCAAGACTCATCTATTCTGGTAGTCAACTTCAAGCGCTGAGAACAAATGCCTGTGCCGGTGTCGTTCCCTATTTACCTGACGAGGTAAGAAGGCGGTATCGTGGTAGCAGAGCAGGAGCTAAGCTAAAGGCGAGATGGCTTGCAAGAAAGTGGCGTTACAAACCTTTGGTGCCTTCTGTGATCCTGTGAAATGTGAACTCACTACCAGAGAGTTTGGACATGTCATTGTTGTTATTGTATACATCCCTCCTTGTGCAGACGTGGAGATAGCGGGTGACATCATCCATTCTGATATAGCTAAACAGCAAACGCAGCACCCCGAGGCGCTTGTGCTAATCACTGGACACTTTAACCATATGATGCTGGACAAAACATTACCTGCCTTCTCTCAGTATGTAGATTATAAAACCCGGGGAAATAGGACTATTGACCTACTGTATGCAAACGTTAAAGACGCATACAGCACCACCCTGTTGCCTGCGCTTGGGAAAGCAGATCATAACCTGGTTCTGCTTCAGCCTCACTACAAACCAAGGGTGAGGGAGCTACCTACAACCACATGCTCATTCTGGAATGGTCCCCTGAGGCAGAGCAGGCTCTGAGAGACTGCTTTGGAACTACAGACTGGGATATCCTGCAGGGATCATATAGTGAGAACATTGAGGAGGTTGTTGACTGCTGTACTGACTACATCAACTTCTGTATGGACATTGTAGTTCCAATAAGAACAGTGCTATGCTAACAACACGCCATGGATTACAAGTGACATCAAGGGCCTTTTGAACTAGAAGAAAAGGGCTTTTAAAGGCAGTGATCAGCATGAGCTCAAGCATGTGCAGAAGGAACTCCGAGTCCAGCTCAGGGCGGCAATGGAGCAGTACAGGAGAAAGCTGGAGCAGAAGCATGAAGGAAGTGTGGGATGGGATGAAGATCATCACTGGCTGCAGCTCGAAGCGGGGTGCCACCATCGAGAGAGACGTGGAGAGAGCAAACCAGATGAACAACTTCTTTAACAGGTTTGACCACCCTAACCCACTATCACCTTGGAGTACTGCACCCTCCACCCATCCTTCTGCTGACACCAGCATAGGAGAGAGTTTCCCCCCACCCATAATTACAGCAGCCCAGGTAAGAAGAGAGCTGAGGAGACTTCGTGCCAGCAAAGTAGTGGGTCCAGATGGAGTATCGCCACGACTGCTGAAGGCCTGAGTGTTGGAGCTGGGGAGTCCTCTACAACGCATCTTCAACCTGAGCCTGGAACAGAGTCCCGAAGCTTTGGAAAACATCTTGCATCACCCCAGTCCCAAAGGTATCACATCCTAGTGAGCTGAATGACTTCCGGCCTGTCGCTCTGACGTCACATGTGATGAAGACCATGGCGCGGCTGCTGCTTCACCACCTGAGACCACAGGTCTGCTATGCCCTCGACCGTCTGCAGTTCGCATACCAGGAGGAGGTGGGAGCGGAGGATGCCATCATCTACATGCTACACCGATCCCTTTCCCACTTGGACAGAGGCAGTGGTGCAGTAAGAATTATGTTTCTGGACTTCTCTAGCGCCTTCAACACCATCCAACTTCTGCTGCTTAGAGACAAGCTGACAGAGATGGGAGTAGATTCATACCTGGTGGCATGGATCGTGAGCTATCTTAGAGACAGATCTCAGTATGTCAGACTGCAGGTCTGACATTGTGGTCAGCAACACAGGAGCGCCGCAGGGGACTGTACTTTCTCTCGTCCTGTTCAGTCTATATACATCGGACTTCCAATATAACTCGGAGTCCTGCCATGTGCAAAAGTTCGCTGACGACACTGCTATCGTGGGCTGCATCAGGAGTGGGCAGGAGGAGGAGTATAGGGACCTAATCAAGGACTTTGTTAAATGGTGCGACTCAAACCACCTACACCTGAACACCAGCAAAACCAAGGAACTGGTGGTGGATTTTAGGAGACCCAGGCCCCTCCTGGACCCCGTGATCATCAGAGGTGACTGTGTACAGAGGGTGCAGACCTATAAATACCTGGGAGTGCAGCTGGATGATAAATTGGACTGGACTGCCAATACTGATGCTCTTTGCAAGAGAGGACAGAGCCGACTATACTTCCTTAGAAGGCGTCCTTCAACATCTGCAATAAGATGCTGCAGATGTTCTATCAGACGGTTGTGGCGAGTGCCCTCTTCTACGTGGTGGTGTGCTGGGGAGGCAACATAAAAAAGAAGGACGCCTCACGCCTGGACAAACTGGTGAGGTAGGCAGGCATGGAGCTGGACAGCTTGACATCTGTGGCAGAGCGACGGGCACTGAGCAGGCTCCTGTCAATCATGGAGAATCCACTGCATCCACTAAACAGTGTCATCTCCAGACAGAGGAGCAGCTTCAGCGATAGACTGCTGTCAATGTCCTGCTCCACTGATAGACTGAGGAGATCGTTCCTTCCCCACACTATGCAACTCTTCAATTCCACCCGGGGGGTTAAACGTTAACATTATACAAAGTTATTGTCTGTTTTTACCTGCATTTTTTTATCACTCTTTAATTTAATATTGTTTATTTATCAGTATGCTGCTGCTAGAGTATGTGAATTTCCCCTTGGGATTAATAAAGTATCTATCTATCTATCTATCTATCTATCTATCTAAAAACAAGTTAAAAATGGTTACACAAAAAAGATGAAGCTCTCTGAAATACTGCAACAATAAAATATGTGAGAGTTCCCTTAAGTATTATTGCATTGTGCCACTTATGCGAAGTGGTGTTGCAAGAAAAATTGGTACTTTTATTATGACCTTTGCAGCGTGGGTATAGGTGTTTCCATTATGAGATCAGTTATGCCTGATTCAGAATTCTCCTACACTCGCACCTGGTGATGTCGAGACAGGCTAGAACTCTCACAACTATAAAATTGGACTAAGAATATTCTCTAATTTTATTATTTATTTATTTGTAATGTTACTTGTTATAAGAAAACAGCAAGGAAATCATACTCAGTATCTCTCGTTCACTTAACCATAGGTGTTAAAATGCAATTCAAGTTTAATTCATTGTTGTGATGGAGAAAAATCTCTGTTTATCCAGAGACTGTCAGAAATTGGAGCATCTTTTAAACATAATTTTGTTTTTACCATATCTTAGGACATGTAGCAAAGTGGCACAAATATATTTGTTTAAAGTGATAACACTCTTAAAATCACATACAATTAAAATGTATTGATGATATAGAAATAAATAAATACACCCCTTAAAGTAGAATTAATTGCATTTTTCATTAGTACCTCTGACTCATTCATTCAGTATATGAACACGATCAATCCAGCATAGGTCTACTACTACAACGAAAACAGTATGAGTCACGGACAACAAAGCAACTGTGTTAGGATGCCGCAGTGCATACTCACCCATATTTTAGATTCCAGCTTAGATTAAACAATTACCTCGGGAGTCAAGTATGAAGAACTAACTGGCCCTACATACTGCAAGACAGGAGTTTAATAAAACTACTGACTTGAGTAAGAATAAGACTACGTATTATGCCACTGTACACTACAATGCTATTTAAATCATCTTCATTATGTTATTAATATGACAATAGCATATGTCACAAGACGCAGTGTTACATTTCAGTCAACCCTAGGTGATTCAGTTGAAAAGAAATCACAATTCAATGGAATTAAGTTTGCAAATCGTTGAATAATTAATCAGAAAGAAAGTCTAAGTGTGCATTATCCATACACAAAGATGAGAATCATTTTTAAATATTACGATTAAAAAATATATCATCAATCTGTTTTGACAATCCACATCAAAGTTCAGTTTTTCTAAGCTATACCTTTAATAAAGCAACAAAAATATTTTTCAACCACACAAAGCATGTTTGCCCTATTGAGAAGTTTATTTACTTATTTAACATACATTTAAATTATGTACTCTACCGGTTAAAATCACATTCATAACATGTGTAGCAAGAAAGTTGTTGATAACTGGTGATGAGTTTCTGGCATCATATCTTTCAATTCATGTTATCAAATCAGCAAAACAGTCTTTCAATTGTACACTAATATTTTCTGGTAATGCAGATGAAATTCTATCTAAGTTGTGTTTTGCATTTTGCAATGAATTCCTAGTATCAGAATCAATCACAGACCCTTCCAGAATATTTCTTTCTATTGCAGTGAACACAATTCTGATGGCTCTAGGAACTTCAGAAACCTCTTCCTGCGCCATGGTAATCTGACTAGGCAGTGAATTTTAACAGGAAGTTAATGAAAATGCATTTGAGGTATCTTGAAAATAGCAGGAAGTTATGTTAAGATATCATGAAATGTGCTTGAGCTAGCTTCAAATGTGCAGGAAGTTATATCAAAGTATAATTAAGATATCTTAAAAAGCATTTAAGATATCTTGAAATTCATTGTTGTTTGAAATATCTAAAATACATTTTTAGATATCTAAAATTAATTTCATGATATCTTAAAATGGGTCTTTGCTCCATTTCAGATATCTTAGAATGTATTTCAAGATATCTGAAATTATATTTCAAGATATCTAAAATGCATTTTAAGATATCTAAAATGCATTTTAAGATATCTTTAAAAGGACACTAAATTATTTCAAGATCTCAATAGCATTTTCAGATATCTACAATACAATTTAAGATATCTTGTGTTCGTGAATTTATATATTTTACTGAGCTGTTAGTAGAAATGATCTATTCACATTCTAATTTTCAAGCTATAGATATTTTACAAAAGGCTAAGTCATTCGTTTATGCTTTTGTTTACTGTAAATTGGTACTCATATTTCTTTATTTATATTCTAACTTATTATTGGGTTTACCAATCAGGGGAACCATTATTTAAGTACTTCTTTAACCTTTTTGTTTTATTCTGCCTTTTTGGCTTCAGAGTTAAAGTGTGAATTTGTTATTCTTTTTAGTTACTGTTTGTTATGTTTTTATTATTCAAGAGTTATGCCAGAGTTAAATAGGTTAAAACTCATTTCACTTAATGTTAAGAGGCTTATGTGATATCATTAAAATAAAAGCCTTTTTGTCTATTTCATATGACTCATTCCTGTGATAATTTGTTCCTTTAATATCAAAACATTTTGTAAAAAATATACAGATAGTTAGTTATAGATGGTGATTTTGAGAGAAGTGGGAAAAAGTGCTAAAAATCTACTAAAGTAGACTACATATTACTATGTAGACAAAAATTCCTCAAATATCCATGTTGCATGATACACAAAGAGAGTACAACACTTTATATGTAAATTAAATTTCAATCAAATTTAGCCTGTACATGTTTATGAAACATAAAAAAAGAGTAAGACAAAATTAACAAAGCGCACAGCAGCTTTATTAATGTAAACTTGTACTAACTATTGTACACTTCTAGCAAAAGGGGCCCATCATCAATTAATAAGCACTTTGTACTGCCCTGTTTTTTATTGCTAGAACTTCATAGTAACAATTGAGGTGTGAATTCAACAGGACTGTTACATTTTTTATTTAGATTTTTTTTTGTTGTAAATAATTATTTCATTGGCATAAACTCAGTAAAAATTATATTTGCAAAAATGCAGCGGTCAATTTATCTACTAAATGTCAAAAATTAACTAATAACATTCCAATCATAGAAGAAAAAAGAATCCAGTATTACCTCTTTATTTGTGGCTTTCATCATATGAAAATATTTCATTTTCAAACCAAAATCCAAATAAACTGCACAGTAGCCACAGTCATTTCCAACTGTAGTTATTGTCTACTTCTAGTAAACTGAGTCCTTAATCAACTGCAAAGGCCTCATACTGTTCCTTTCCTGAATGAGAGTTAAATTTATAAGAACAAGTTAACATACAATATTGTTATTACTACTTGTGCATTATACAAATCACAATTTGAAATCAACAAGGATGCCATATTTTATAGATTGTTATTAAAATGTTATAGACCTCATTCATCTCAGCCTATTATGCTAATAGTGCACTAAAGTAAGGTGTATATATTTAAAATGCTAAAACATGCAAAAAATGACATCATAACAATGAACACACAGTAAGCAAGTAATCAAAATCATCTCTAAATATCAGCTGAAAATGCAATCTGTACTTGTCCTTATAAAGTACAATTTGAGACACCTCTCCTGTGAAGAAAAACACCTACAGTTTTGCAAACAAAGTACTTTAACAGAAATAAGGCCTTTGAATCACGTTGACATTAGATAAGCACACTCTGCCCAGAACCATCATACAGAAGAAACTGAAAAATTTGAACTATGCCTAATATATTATCTCTAAATAGCAAAGCAAAACATCGCATAACAAGCTATAGTAAAATTCTTGTGGTTGTGCCGTATACCTTAAAGGATATGGGCTGGGGGTTTTCAGCATTGAGTTGTCTTAACTCCACCTACAACAGCCACTGCAAGCAGAGAAACAAGCAAGAAACATATCCTTACCTTGAGAAAATAGGACAAAGAATCACTGATAAAATGTATTATTTTTAATTTGCTTTTCTTGTCACAGAACTGGGGAAGAGAAGTTTACTAAAAATGTGTTATTTCTTCTGTTATTTGAAAACTATAATGCTGAATAAGAGATATCTCAATTTTAAATAGCCTTTCATCACAATTACTGTACAACGTTAACACTAGAATCCCTGAAGCCTACAAAAAAAGTTGTAATGCTGGGTCACCTTAAATTTCTTTTCTCCTCTTCATCAGCATCTTTGTTTTAGAAATGTGTCAATCAGCAGCTGCAGCAGGCAGCCTGCTCACTCATCCCCACCGAGGCTGCTGAACCCAAGTCAGATGCTGAAGTCTCTTTATCTGGAAGTTAGCTGTCTGGAATTGCACAGGGTAAATAATATATCGCTATTTGGAATACATACATTTCATGTGTGTTCCGTGTCTACAATGATCTGAGTAAATGTAGGATGGCGGGAAATGTGAGGCAAGAAATATTGAATACGTAACTAAAACAGAAATTTTTTCATGTTATAATAAAAATTGAAAAAATGCTAATGTGGTGTATAAGACTGAAGTCCAAATATCAAATAAACACTTTCACAAAAGGTATAACAAAACAAGTGCTCCTTTATTCAGAATATAAACGAAGCAAAATAAATTAATTTAAATATCATTTGACACAACCCAACCATGACTGCTTGGCTACTATAGTGGTAAACACTGATGCCTCATAATTAAGAGGTTGCGTGTTCACGTCCTGGTTCTCCCCGCATATATCGTTTACTCGTGAACTTCTGTTATTACTATTACATAATAAAAACACATTTGATTTGAGTCTGTAACAGTCGATGTAATGTTTTGCTACTTGTAAAAGATATCACTAAAGGGATATTAGTAGACACACACAAATGCTGGTGAATCATTTCTTCTTGGTATCTTGTTGTTACTTTTTTTTATTCAGTTTCATTCTTGAATAAAAATACACTTAGAGTATTTATTTTATATTCCAGTAACCACTTGAATGACATCTTTGTTGACAAAGTGCAAATGTCGCATGATAGTCTGATAGCGGTAACGGGGCATTGTACCTTTGATTGCCGATACAACAAACAGTTCTGACCAGGCGACAACCACAGCATCAATGGTGGTCATCACTGCTTTTGTGAAAAGAATGGAGATAAACGCCATCAACTCAGACAGGGAGAGACAAGTTTGCTGTACCACATGAACATGACTGAGAGAATGAAACTGAATTAAAAAAACAAACAAAAAAAAAATGACTTTTACAAATAGCAAAAATTTACAATGGGTGTTACAGACTCAAATTAAATGTATGTTTTTATTATATAATAGTAATAATAATAGCAGCTCACTACTCAAAATGGTAAACATGGGGATGACCTGGGATCGATCCCACAACCTCTTGATTTAGAAGCAGCCGTTCTTACCTCTAAACTGGATATACAGGTTTCGTTTTTTTTTGCATATTGACAGCAACATGTAAATTGAATCATTTCTTTTTCTTATAATAAAGGTGCACTTGTTTTTTTATACCTTTTGTGAAAGTATTTGATATTTGGACTTCAGTCTTCACACATTATACACTTCATGTCAGCCTTTTGTCATTTTAACTATAACATGAAATAAGTTTGTTTTATTTATGTGTTCAACATTTCTTGCCTCGCATTTCCTGTCATCCTACATTTACTCAGATTGTTGTAGACACAGAACACACATGAAACATATTTATTCAAATAACAACATATTATTTACCCTATATGATTCTAGGCACCTCACACCCAGATAAACTGATTTGAGCTGGGAGAACTTCAGCTGCATTGGTGGGGGATGGGATAGCAGGCTGCTGGCTGCTTGTCGTGACTGGAAAAACAAAGATGCTGATAAAGAGGTGCACAGTAATTTAAGGTGGCCCAGCATTACTACTTTTTTTGTAGGCTTCAGGGATTCTAGTGTTAATAAAAGAACATTAAATTAGGTTATCTTGACATACTATGTTCTTTTGCAATCCCCCCTTTTTCCTTTCCATCTCTGTACCTAGATAAAACAGCTGCTGAATCTGTTTTTATAATATTACTAGGTTAGGTTAGGTTAGGTTAGGTTTCTTTATTTAGTCATGTTTACACAGGAAAACATGAAATTTGCCTTCTCAGTTGCATCTAATAACAAGTAACAGACAGAATGAAATAAAACATACCAATAGAAATAAGAAAGGTTAAGGTAAGGCAGTTAGATAAAACATATTTACACCAAAAAAAAAAAAAAAAAAGGTAACAGGATATATATCAAAACCTTAAACATTATCTCCAATATTTCTTATTGAAAAGTCGTATGGCACTAGGAAGAAAGGAGTTTCTGGAGCGATTTGTGTGGGTTTTCAAAGCAACTATCCTTCCTGATTTACTGAAGTTTAGTTCTACATGTAATGGATGTCTGTCATCAGTTGAGATGATTTCCAGTTTCTTTAGCATTGCCCTCTGACACACACTAGTCAAATCATCTACATCAGCCCCAATTACTTTAGCTGCATACTTCGTAATCTGCTGGAGCTTTTTTGAGTTTTGGTTTGTCAGACTATTAAACCAGGCAATGAAACTGAAAGTGATCATGGACTGGATCATACTACGATAGAAGGACAACATGAGGTCCTTGTCTACTTTAAATAGTTTGAGTTTATGGAGGAGAAATAAGCGCTGGTTGCACTTAGAAAATAATTTTTTTGTATTTGTATTCCAGTTAAGATTGTTATCTAGGTAAGTTCCTAAGTATTTATATTCATAGATTTCTGTCTCTTAAAATCAAATATCATTTCTTTCGTCTTTGTTACATTCAGACTGAGAGAGTTTTTATTGCACCAGATTACCATACAGTCCATTTGATTTAGATAGTGGCTTTCATCCTCCCCAGATATGCATCCTATGATCATGGTGTCATCCGCATACTTAATAATGGAGCAGTGGTCATTGTTCTGTCTCAGGTCACTTGTGTACAGAGTAAACAGTAATGGTGATAAGACACACCCTTGTGGACTTCCTGTGTTTGAATGAAGAGCTTTTGAAAAAGTGTCCTGAACTTTAACTGTCTGTGAACGATTTAAAAGAAAGTTCTGAATCCATAGTGTGATAAATGGGTTTACATTCATACTGTTTAATTTCCCAATCAGTATATGAGGCTGTATAGTATTGAACGCTGAAGAAAAATCCAAAAATAGTGCTCTGACATATGAACCAGGCTGATCAAGAAAGGTATAGATTTGATGTAAGATAACAAGCAGAGCATCTTCCACACTTCTGTTTGCACAATAAGCAAATTGATTGTTGTCTTGAAAAGACTTTGTCTCTGTCATTACAATGCTTTTCACCAAGTGTTCAAAGCATTTCATTGGAATAGATGTAAGTGCCACTGGTCTGTAATCATTTAAACAGCTTGGCCTAGAAACCTTAGATACAGGGGTGATGATTGATTGTTTCCACAGATTTGGTACAATATCACAGGTCAGAGACCAGTTAAAAAGCAAATGAAAAACTGGGGAGAGCTGCTTAGAGCAAGACGTTAAGAGCCGACCTGATATGCCGTCTGGTCCCACTGCACTGTTTGTTTTGGCCTGCAGCAAGCCTTTTTCCACTTCAGTTAAACTGAACCCAATCACAGCAGAATACCTGGTGTTTTTATAAAGCATCTCCTTTATTTCTGTATTTTGGGTGCTGAAATCATTTTTTTCAAATCTGGCATAAAAGTTATTCAGTTCATCAGCTAAAAGCTTGTGGTCTTTGTCAGCTGGAAAATCCACATTCATTTTAGGGCCCAGTCTTGTAATTGTTTTTAGTCCCTTCCAGACCTGCTTTGGATTGTTATCATTGAACCACCTCTTGATTTTTTCCCCATACATCTTTTTATTTTGTTTAATTAACCTGTTAATCCTTTGCTGTAAAATTCGCTTATCTTCCAACTTATTTTCTTGATGTGCATGTTGCTTTTGCAATAGTAATGCTTTAACCTCTTTAGTGATCCATGGCTTACTGTTTGGGTACACCTTGACAGACTTTTTCTTAATGATCATAGACTCACAGAATTGAATATATTCGCTGACGGTATAGGTGGCCTCATTCAGTGACTGTGAGGATGTCAGCAGATCCCAATTTGTACTGGAGAAGCATTCCTGCAGTTCCTCTACACTTTCCTTGCACCATTTTTGTGTTGTTTGTATGGCTGGTTTTTCTTGTTTCAGTTTCTGTTTGTACTTCGGGAGAAGATGAACAACGACGTGGTCAGACGCACCCAGGGCTGCTCTGTGATGCGATATGTAGGCATTAGGGACATTTCCATAGCACTTGTCCAGAGTTTTGTCCCCTCTAGTGTTAATATTCACATTTTGATGATAATTTGGTAATACTGACTCCAGACTGCATAAATTAAAATCACCCATCACAAGCTTAAAAGAACCAGGTGATTTGGTTTCTAGTTTATGAGCAGTTTCAAGAATTGATTCAGCTGCAGCTCCCACATCAGCATGCGGCGGAATGTAAACGACTGTCACAAATAACTGATTAAACTCCCGTGGTAGATAGTATGGGCGAAGTCCGACGGTGAGTAATTCAATATTTGGCGTGCAGATGCGCTCTTTTTCAGTGATATTCCTGCACCACCTTTTGTTAATGTAAAGGCAGACCCCACCACCCGTCTGCTTACCAGAAGCTGGATTTCTGTCTTGCCGTACGCAAACAAATCCATCTACTTCGACTGCTGTATCCGAGTCTGTATTCTTAAACCAGGTCTCCGTAAAGCACATCAGACAGCTTTCACGGTACTCGTGGAGGTATCGCGCAGATGCTCTCAGCTCGTCCAGTTTATTTCGCAAGGACTGTGCGTTGCTCATGATGATGGTTGGCAAAGGTGTTTTAAAACTTCTCCGTCTCAGACGTACACGTAGTCCACCTCTTTTTCCTCGCTTTCTGGGTTTCAAAGATTTTAATTCGTCCGGTATAGTACACGGGGAGTAACCGGTAGCTGGTCTCATAGATAGCAACGCATCCCGGCTGTAAATGAACAGCGCCGGCCACACACCTGGGATTTCCTGCGCAGGTAGTGCGTTAGTGTCCCGTTGGATTCCAAAGGCGATAACGATCAAAAATAAGAAACTTTCACAAATGTTGTTAAGCATTTTATAGAAATAACTACTTGCAGACTAGTAAAAAGAAAAAGAAAATAAAAAGAAAACAATTTTACACGATTTTAGAACAAAAAAACAGGTACAAAACACGGAGAGATGCACTGAGAGGTCTGCTACAGAGCAGCGACCGGAAGGTTTGTTCTGGCTACTACTGGCTTAAATACACTTATTTTTCTTAGCAAAATCTCAAGGATTACTACATAAAAATCATTAAATAGAATTTCATTTTCATCATTCAAATGCCCATTTTCTTTTTAAATTTTCTACAGACTTCAAAATCAAAAAGCATTAAGCAACATAAATGCACATTTTATAACATATCTCATCTTCTAAGGAATTTCAGCCCTCTTGTCATAAACTATTAAATCACAATTATATGAGCATAAATGGCTAGACTGTAGATAGATAATAAAGAAGGTAATTAGCAATTTGTGTGGCGCACAATCATCTGGTAATGCAGTAAATAAGATGTTAAGATTGAGTGCTTTTGTAGATATACAACAAATGGCCTGCATCGGAAATTGGATTTTAAATAATTGCATGCTTCAAAAAGAAGGGTTGTTATTGCTTTTTCCTGAAGGAAGCAAATCTGAAAAATCATTTTACTTCCTCTATGTTATAAGCCATTAGCATTTTTTCTACATTAAAAGGTACATTAAAATGTTTTCTTGTTTTTCAGTGGAGAACACTATGTGTTTTTTAATGGCAAAACATGTCAAATTAGATTGGAAAACTTTGAATGAAGACACAATGTTGTCTTTACTTAAGAGGACAAAATCTGCTAGAAAAGTGCTGAGGTCTATGGCTCTCCGGGCATTGGGGCGCCCCCTGGCGGTGACCACGGGCCCCTACGGGGTTGAGCTTCAAAGCTCTGTACCCGTGGCCCCCACAGCAACCAGGGCGGTCGCCCCCTCATGGTCTGGAGGAGGCGTGAACCCTTCTCCGGTCCTCTTGGACATCCCAGCTGGGTACCACCCCCAGCCGCGTGCCACAATATATATATATATTGTGAGACTTTCCCATACACCACCAGTCGGAGACTACATCTTTATAAAAAGCACACGTTTATTAAACATTAAATAAACACAAATCCTCACTCTACACAAAGCACAAAGCAATAATCACCCTTAATCAAGTCTTCACAATGTCCTTGGCCGCCTCTACTCTCCTCCTGGGAGCTTCGTCCTACTCCCTCTCCCGACTCTGGCTCCCTGACTGTAAGGAGGCGGCCCCTTTTATTCCTGCCCGGATGTGCTCCAGGTGGCTGATGACGTCCATCCGGCAGCACTTCCTGGTGTGGTGGAAATGCTGCCCTTTGAACCGGAAGCACTCCAGGTGTCCCTGGCCGATCCCTCCACCATCTTGCCAAGTGTGGCGGAAGTAATCACATCCGGGTCTCCTGAGGCTTAAAACGCCCCCTGGCAGTGGCCACGGTTCCCAATAAGTCAAATCATCTTTGTCCCTTTCCCGTGGTCCTCTTTTTATCCAGGGCGGCTGCCCCTTTGTGCCCCGGAAGCTATTAATGTCCCTTTCCGGTCCCTCCAGGCATCCCGGCCAGGTAATGACCGCAGTCATCTGTGACAGTGCCCAACCACCAGCGAAGAACAGTCCTTCGAAGCGGCCTGTCCCGCGAGTGTATAAATCAAACGAAGCGGGCAATATAAGTTGTCTTCCCAGGCCTGGTGCTGTATAAAATAAAACAGACATAGGGGCGGAGACGTTGCCCTGACACCACTGTCTGGCATTGTCATCTCTGGAATAGGGCCAACGCTCCCCCCTTTGACCAGCACCCTGGTCGCCAAAACCTCGGCACCCACTTGAGTTTGCTCCACTCCCCGTCATCCGAGTACTTAGGATAATCGCCCTTGCTGACTCGTGAGCACCCCTCTGCCTCTGCAGAGGACGACCAATCACTCTACGTGAGCTCACAGGCTCACGTCTCACTCTGTAGGAAGAACCGGCTTTCCTCCTTCGATTCTTCCCCTTCCTCTGGGGCTTTGACGGCCTGGGTCTTCCTATGGAAGAGGAAAAGACCCCTTGCCGCCTGTGCCCCTATGAACTGACACGAGCGTGATGCTGGCTCTGGTGGTAGAGCACTAGGACCCTGGGCATTAATTAGCCGACGTCCTGGCTCCCCTCCTTCCCAGCGATCAGCCCTTCTTTCACTCACAGCAAACAGATGTGAGCATGATGCTGGCATTGGCAGTAGAGCACTAGGACCTTGGGCACTAGTCAGCCAGCGTCCTGGCTCCACCCCTTCCCAGCGATAAGCCCTTCTTTTTTCTCCCTCTGTCGGAGATGCAGCTACTAAGTCCCTGTAACCACGCAATCCAGGAACGAATTTGCTCACACCTCCCTTTTTATTTTCGGTAACGGTTTTACTTACCTTTACCGTCACAAACCTCCAGCCAAAGTTTCCAGCGTCGCCCCCATCCGCCCTGTGACATTCGGTCTGCTGTGACGCGACCGCCTTCCTCTCCAGCTTGGCTTTAAATACACGGAGGTCGTTTTCCACCTGCGTGATCCCCTGCGCTAATCGAAGCATTTTCTCCAATTCCTTTTTTGCTGCAGGTAAAAACATACGTAGTATCAGCCAGTGGAGGATTTAAATCATTCCTACTCACCGGCTGTACACACTGGAGCCTTCTTCCGGGTTCCACCGGACCCTCCCCTCGCTTGAGATGGACGTTCGCCTGTCCCGTCTTCAGCCAATCTCCGACGGGCCCACGACATACGTCGTCCAATCCCTCGCCTGTCACGGGGCGGGACTTCCGGTCTTTGGCCATCTGCTCCATTCTCCCAAGGTGTGTGTGCGACTCCTTGCAGCCAGCCTGCCTCGGCTTCCTGAGACGCGGCGGATCCTCCCCTTCACCTAGCGATGCCATCCCGGCTTCGCGGACATGATAGGCACACTCCAGCCATTGACGTGGCACCAGGTAAGCTTCTCCTGATGTGTCAGTGCTTGCGCCTATAGCAGTCCCTCCGGCGACGACTAGTGCTGGGGAATCCCCTTCTCTTCTGCCTTGGCTGGCACCTCTCAACCCCCTTGGGTGGAAGATAGCCCTCTTTAGAGTCACTGACGGCTTCAGGGCGATTCGCGGAACGTCCGCGGTGCAAGTGTGGACCGTCTCCATTCCGGACGTGTGTGTGGCCGACTGAGGTAATAATAATAATAATAATTCATTACATTTATACCGGGCAGCTCACAAAAAATTTATTTAGTGGGTCCCCCGTTTGGTAGCAAGCGGAAGGTCCCTGTTCGGGCGCCATTGTGTTAGTTGCCCGGACACCACCAGTCGGAGACCACATCTTTATAAAACACGCACATTTATTTTCCATTAAATAAACACAAATCCACCACAACACACAATGCACTCAGCAATAATCACCACTATATTTCAGTCCTTTGCCGCCTCTACTCCTCCAGGGAGCTTCATCCTTCTCCCACTCCCGACTCTGGCTCCCTGACTGTAAGGAGGCGGCCCCTTTTATTCCTGCCCGGATGTGCTCCAGGTGGCTGATGACGTCCATCCGGCAGCACTTCCTGGTGTGGCGGAAATGCTGCCCTTTGAACTGGAAGCACTCCGGGTGTCCCTGGCCGATCCCTCCGCCATCTTGCCAAGTGTGGCGGAAGTAATCACATCCGGGTCTCCTGAGGCTTAAAATGCCCCCTGGCGGTGGCCACGGTTCCCAATAAGTCAAATCAGCTTTGTCCCTTTCCCGTGGTCCTCTTTTTATCCAGGGTGGCTGCCCCTTTGTGCCCCGAAAGCTATTAATGTCCCTTTCCTGTCCCTCCAGGCATCCCGGCCAGGTAATGACCGCAGTCATCTGTGACAATATATATATATATATATATATATTATTTTTGTTATGATATGGATTTTTCTCATACCGAAACACCGGCTTAAATAGTCTAAACCATGTTCAGAACGTGGCGCAGCAAGGAACTATTTAAGGGGGGGATCTTTTTCACTGCTACACCGCTAAACACACATGCAACAGAGTACATGTATTAGTGAATTTCCCCTTGGGATTAATAAAGTATCTATCTATCTATCTATCTATCTATCTATCTATCTATCTATCTATCTATCTATCTATCTATCTATCTATCTATCTATCTATCTATCTATCTATCTATCTATCTATCTATCTATCTAGTGGAGGTATTGAGCGGTGAAAATGGACAGAGAACATTACAAAACTGAAGCTGTAGCAGATAATAATGTTGAACATGATGACAAAGAAGAACTTTTACTGAAAAAAGGAGCCACATCTGTTGTCCGGAGATGCTTCGGTTTTAAAAGGTTGGATGTGGAACAAACAACTATTTACTGCAAATGCTGTCGAGCTAAAGTTGTTGCCAGAGGCGGCAACACAAGCAATTTGCTGCACCACCTTAGCCGAAAACATGCTTTGGAGTACCAGTGCTTTGGACACAGGCTTCACACAGCCATATGTATGTAATAGTTATTAAAATAATAAGCTATTTTAAGTAATGGTAGTAAAAACATACCATAGTAATAAGAAATGTACAATGAATGTGTGTATAATCAGTTTCTGTTATCTCTAATATCAGTCAGTACAGGTAGTCCCTTACTTACAATGGTCCAACTTAGATTTTTCGAAGTTACGATGTTGAAAGCAAGACAATAATTTATATAAAATTGTGTAAAATCAAAATTTTTGAGTTGGCGCGGCAAGCGAACGTTTCTGTGGGCCAAGCGATCCGAGATATGCAGTACGATATGTTGCCGGAAACTCCAATGTTGAGCGATGCCTCAGTCTAGCTAGCAATCGACAGAGATCAGTGATCTTGTTGTTACAGTGGTTTTCGATATGCTTTTGCTAGAGGGAAAGTTAGCTTTGTTGATTTGACCTCGATTCCCTGCACGTGCGTGTGTAGCGAAGAGCAAACAGCTTCTAAAACGGCATGTGGAGAAATACCAAAGTAAATGCTCAAAGCAAAATAATCTGTGGATGATTTTTTGCGTATTATCGCTGAATCGGACTCTGACTTGTCGGACTCCGATTTTGATGCAAGTGATCTGGAGTTGGAGATCGAAAACGAAAGTGAGGTACCGGAATCAGCTGATTAGTCCCCAGCTGATCGTGATGCTGAACACATTTCTGTAGCTGATGCACCCATGGTAACGTTCGCCTGGGATGACTGACACTTACGATGACACGAGGTACAAACCATATTGCATCTCACTGCAACGCTCAACCTTTGCGCACCTGTCTCACAAAGACAGCCAGGCAGCCAGACCACCGTTCATTCCTGCTGGCCTAGCTTGAAGCAAGGTCCATAAGCTAAAAATATGCTGTCAAAATTATGGTTTAAGTTGTTTGCAAAATTTGTTTAATAAAAAGATTCTATATTTTGACTGTAACTGTCATGCAGTGCGATTCCTTCTCTTTATTAGTGCCACCCCCTTGAAAAATATAATTTTATGGGGACATGCAAAACTGTATTAATACTTGTGTGCACATTAAAATGTTTATTTGTATAATGTACAATTCCCATGACAGTGAAATAGGTTATTCTTAGCCAGTCTACTGCAGTAATTGCAGTGGAAAATGTGGTTAACATCCACTCATGCATGGGAAAAAAAATACCGTTGACTACCGTGAAACTGGTATAATTTTGAAAAATTTTGTGATATACAGTAGAATTTGTCATACCGCCCAGCACTAAATATATATATAATATATATATATACATACATATACAGTCATTTGAAAAAGTTTGGGAACACCTCTCAGCCTGCATAATAATTTACTCTACTTTCAACAAAAAAGTTAACAGTGGTATGTCTTTCATTTCCTAGGAACATCTGAGTACTGGGGTGTTTTCCAAACAAAGATTTTTAGTGAAGCAGTATTTAGTTGTATGAAATTAAATCAAATGTGAACAACTGGCTGTGCAAAAATTTAGGTACCGTTGTAATTTTGCTGATTTGAATGCATGTAACTGCTCAATACTGATTACTTGCAACACCAAATTGGTTGGATTAGCTCGTTAAACCTTGAACTTCATAGACAGGTGTGTCTAATCATGAGAAAAGGTATTTAAGGTGGTCAATTGCAAGTTGTACTTCCCTTTGACTCTCCTCTGAAGAGTGACAGCATGGGATCCTCAAAGCAACTCTCAAAAGATCTGAAAACAAAGATTGTTCAGTATCATGGTTTAGGGGAAGGCTACAAAAAGCTATCTCAGAGGCTTAAACTGTCAGTTTCAACTGTAAGGAATGTAATCAGGAAATGGAAGGCCACAGACAGAGTTGCTGTTAAACCCAGGTCTGGCAGGCCAAGAAAAATACAGGAGCAGTATATGCGCAGGATTGTGAGAATGGTTACAGATCACCTCCAAAGACATGCAAGAACATATTGCTGCAGATGGGGTATCTGTACATTGTTCTACAATTCAGTGCAATTTGCACAAAGAACATCTGATGAGAAAGAAGCCGTTTCTGCACTCACACCACAAACAGAGTCAATTGTATGCAAATGCTCATTTAGACAAGCCAGATTCATTTTGGAACAAAGTGCTTTGGACTGATGAGACAAAAATTGAGTTATTTGGTCATAACAAAAAGCGTTTTGCATGGTGGAAGAAGAACACCACATTCCAAGAAAAACACCTGCTACCTACTGTCAAATTTGGTGGAGGTTCCATCATGCTGTGGGGCTGTGTGGCTAGTTCAGGGAATGGGGCCCTTGTTAAAGTCGAGGGTCGGATGAATTCAACCCAATATCAACAAATCCATCCATCTATCCATTTTCTAACCCGCTGAATCCGAACACAGGGTCACGGGGTCTGCTGGAGCCAATCCCAGCCAACACAGGGCACAAGGCAGGAACCAATCCTGGGCAGGGTGCCAACCCACCGCAGATATCAACAAATTCTTCAAGATAATGTTCAAGCATTAGTCACAAAGCTGAAGTTACGCAGGGGTTGGATATTCCAACAAGACAATGACCCAAAACACAGTACGCAATCTTCAAAGGCATTCACGCAGAGTACAATGTTCTAGAATGGCCGTCACAGTCCCCTGACTTGAATATCATCGAAAATCTATGGGATGATTTGAAGCAGGCTGTCCATGCTTGGCAGCCATAAAATTTAACTGAACTGGAGAGATTTTGTATGGAAGAATGGTCAAAAATACCTCCATCCAGAGGTTCCCAAACGTTATCATATGACTGTATATGTATGCACATACACACACATGCATATGGGAGGCAGCTAAAGGGCTCAAATGAAGGTAATTCCACACCAGACCAAGGGATGGCAGGGTGCACTGATTATTTCTCTTTTTCATCAGCAGACTAACCATGGGAAATTTTGCCTGGATTTGATAACATCACTTCCGGTTCGGACCTTGAAGACATCACTTCTCCTGCCCGACTTTAAAACTGCCATGTTTGCCTGTCTGTTTCTTCTTGTTTGGACCAAAAAATGGAACCACAACCTTCACTTTTGTCAGCCTATTTCAAGTATACGGGTGGCTGCCCCCAAACTTCTTTCTGTGTCCTTTTGAGTTATTTCACAGATGAGTAGTTGGAAGGATGAGTGACTCCAGGAAGAATCTGGAGCAGGAACTGAACTCCAGTCCTTCGGGGTCCAGGTGGAAGAGTACCATACTCGAGTGGCCGACTATGGGGTGTGGGTTAGGAGGACCAGGTGCAAGCTCCATCCCAGGGGTCAGTATGTAATACAGTCCACAGGGAGAGTGGGAAGGGGGCCAACAGAATAGAGCCATGCTGGACGGGAGAAGTACAGGAAGCTTGTTACAGGCCCCACAAAGGCAAAGACCTTTGGGAAAGGTGGGGGAGCCCTTGGGCCAGCAGGCAAGGAAACTATTACGGTGGAAATTTGACCCAGAGCGGCCAACCCACCCTCAGGTGGGTTGGTGGCTAAGTCCAGATAAAAACAATGCCTATCAGGTGGTTGAACAACTGGCCTGTTTTTTCATCCTGAACGCACTGCCTGAATATCTCGCCCAGCCAGCCTGGGGACGGTCATTTACAAACATAATTGACCTCATAGAGGCTATCGAAAATAATTGGGCAGCTTCACACTCTGGGAGAACCGGACAATCTCAGTATGAAACCCAACCAATGTGTATCCCTAACCTTAAACCCCGTCATCACCAATTTGAGCAAGTGCCGAAGCCACCAATTATGCAGCCACATCTTTTGCTTGGTGGCAAGGGGGTCAGCACTGATGGAGACAGAGAGAGGGGTGGTTTGGCTTATCCGTTATCAAACCCATACACAGGAATGGTAACAGTAAATGGACATAAGGTACCAGCCTTAATGGTTGCCGACAGTAATGTATCCATTGTTGCTCGCCATTTCGTGTCACAGTGACAACGGCTCAAAGTTAAGACCAATATGAGCTGTGTTCAAGGAGATACATGTTCGAACAGGTCCACCTTTTGCTTCATTGGGTATGAAGGATCGCTAAAAAGACAAGTTAACAGTGGCAGCCCTTCCAACTCCACCTTTCCCGGTGATACTCAGGCGAGATTGGTCTGATAGTAAATGTGGTTTCACTCAACCCACTCCTAAGCAAAGATTGGGCCTTTTAATGGATTGAGAAAATACATCCCAAGCTGTCTGTATAGAGCTGGCTGAGAGCGGTGACATGGCTCCTCAGAGTGACTTGGCAAATCCTGGACTGTCGCACGAATGCACTGCGGCAGAACGGGATGAAACCACATCCCTTGAGGTCACTACACTGCACTTCCAATTTAAGCCGACACCAGTTTAATTTGAAAGCAAACAATGGAATGATGATTACCTTAAATTTGTCAAAAAAAGATGCAGTGGTTCTGGTAAATGGCCATCGCACACAACATCCTATGCCACAAGGGCCTCACTTTGTACTAAATAACCACCTTCTTTATTGGGTAGCTGAACACGAGGGGTAGGTAAGATTGCTGCTGTTAGTCCCATGAACTTACCGACTGCAGGTCTGTGAACTAGCACACACCCATCTCCTAGGTGTCCATCTGGGCACTGAAAAAATTCTTTAATGGATCAAGCTCCGATTCTATTGGCCGGGAATAAACAAGGAGGTTCACCACTTTTGCACATCCTGTGTCAACTGCACCAAATTCCCAGGAGGGACCATGGTCCTCTAGTTCCCATTCCCCTTATTGTCATCCCATTTGAACGCATCGGGTTCAACTTAGTGGGACCCTTAGAACCCTCGGCTTGAAGACACAAATTCATACTGGTCCTGGTAGATTATGCTACCCGATATCCTGAAGCTGTTCCTCTGCACTCAGCTACCTCCAAAACTATCGCACATGAATTATTAGGGGTCTTTAAGAGCACGCCATCCCTAAGGAAGTCCTGACGGACCTTTACCTTGGGGATATTCAGGAAAGTTGCCAAGTTACTTAAGATAAGCATTTAAAGACCTTGGTGTATTATCCTAAAACCGATGGTCTAGTAGAGCGGTTTGAACAGACCCTCAAGCAGATGCTCCACAAGGTGGTCAATAAGGATTGGAGGAACTGGGACCAGATCCCCCCCTCGTCCTTTTTGCATATCAGGAAGTCCCACAAGCCTCCATGGGGTTCTCACCTTTTCAATTATTATATGGGTGACAACCCTGGAGTATTTTGGATATTTTAAATGGTTGGGAAGAAGAGGCACTCCCCTCCAAAAATATTCTGGAGTATATCACGCAGTTGTGCAATAAATTTGAAAAAATTAATTTACACACATGGAAAAGGCTCAAGCAGTGCATGTCCATCATTATGATCATGGCACATCTCTACAGGAGGTCAGATCTGGAGATCATGTCATTGTCTTTGTTCCCACTTGCCACTCTAAAGTATTGGTCCATTGGCAAGGCCCCTACAAAGTTAAGGAGAGAAAGGGACTTGTCGATTATTTGGTGAAACAACCAAATCATCGAATAAGTGAACGGGTATATCATGTGAACCTGCTGAAGTCATAAAAGGATAGGGAACCTGATCCCTCCTCCAGCCAGCCCCATTCCCTCTTTACTCACAAATCAGATCTTAGCTTTGGACCCAATTTGACTGCCAAGCTTCAATGGGACCCGGAAACAGTTATCCTGTCTGTCCCCAAGGTGGTGAGTGAGAAACCAGGATGAACCTCACTGATTGAGCATGATATTGTGACCGAAACCTGGGGAAGTCACACGACAACCACCATATCGACTCCCTGAACCAAAAAGAGCAGAGGGGGAACTGGAGATCAAGCGCATGCTGGAACTACAATTTATTCATTTTTGTATAGCCCAAAATCACACAAGAAGTGCCACAATGGGCTTTAACAGGCCCTGCCTCTTGCCAGCTCCAAAGCCTTGACTCTCTAAGAAGACAAGGAAAAACTCCCAAAAGCCTTGACTCTCTAAGAAGACAAGGAAAAACTCCCAAAAAAAAAACCTTGTAGGAGAAAAAAATGGAAGAAACCTTGGGAAAGGCAGTTCAAAGAGAGAACCCTTTCCAGGTAGGTTGGGCGTGCAGTGGGTGTCAAAAAGAAGGGGGTCAATACAATACAATACCACAGAACAAATCCTCAATACAGTATAAAAATAAAAATTTTAGAAGTACGGAGCAGAATTTAACAGTAGATGATATCACATAATATGATTTGGATTTGTTTAGAGTCCTGGAGACCTCATCCATCAAGCTGCCTCCCCCATTTGGCCATTCCACGGCTGAAACAGCGCTGGGCCAGCCAATCAGATGAAAGGACCCCTCTTTCCCACAATTCCTGCGATCCTCCATCAGGGATGACTTTACCTTAGACAGGCAAAACAACTTGGCAGGTGGGCCGTGGCACCAAGTGCCACATTTGAGTACCGAGAAGAGAAACAGAATAGGTGAGGGTTAGTATCCAATTATAACTATCATGTTACTTATGTTTTAGTGCTAATGACTAACAACAGAGATGCAGTATGTACAGTTAATCAGCAGCTCTAGTCATGATATGCTAAACTGAAGTAGTGAGTCTTCAGCTGGGATTTAAAAGCTGAGACCGACGGGGCATCTCTTATAGTAGCAGGCAAACCATTCCAGAGTTTAGGGGCCCTGTAACTAAAAGCTCGACCTCCCACTGTTACTTTATTAATCCTTGGAATCATAAGCAGACCGGCATCCTGAGATCTTAATGTGCGTTCTGGTTTGTAAGTCATGATAAGTTCAGACAAGTAAGCCGGACCTTGGCCATTTAATGCTTTATATATTAAAAGGAGGATTTTGAAATCTGCCCTAAACGTAACTGGAAGCCAGTGTAAAGATTTAAGAACTGGAGTTATGTGTTTGTATTTTATTGTTCTTGTAATAATTCTTGCAGCCGCATTTTGGATTAAGTGGAGGCTGTATAAAGAACAGCTTGAACATCCAGTGAACACCGCATTGCAGTAGTCAGTCCTACTAGAAATAAATGCATGAATTAATTTCTCAGAATCCTGTTTATTTAGAAAGCGCCTTAATTTCCTAACATTTTTAAGATGGAAGAAACATGATTTAGACCAGGCATGTCAAACTCACTACCATTGGTGGGCTGCTTCGACTGCCATACGTGCGTCAGTGGGCCGCACTGTAACAAATACTATTATACAAAGTTACTGTAGCTTTCTTTCCAATACTGAAATGTTTAAAGAAAAGCAATTTATTTCCATGCAATCTCCGTACAACAGTGTACAATTAGAGTCTTAGTCTCTTAGCTAGGTCCTTATATTACTATATTATATTCATTATATTATATTCATTGCTTATATAGGAGTCTTACAGTCTGAGATCTATTTCTTTTGTCCTGACACTTGGCATCTCTTGTTAGTAACCTGTTCGTCAATATCAGACTTGAAATCTTGTGCAGCTGCAACTTTTATGAGGAATGAAAGGTGCTTGACGGTAAGTCTTGAGCGATGTGGGGTTTTGGTAGCTTTCATTAACGAAAACAATTGCTCATAAAGGTAAGTGCTTCCGCACATAGGCAATACTCTCGATGCCAACTTAAGGATCTACACATACAAGGATGGCAGGTAAGCATACAAGCCTGGCACACCAACTTCGTTGTATTTTGCCTTCAGAATAGAATCTGACTGCAGTTCAATCAATTCCATTTGGATATTCTCAGGCGCATCCTCAACGTTGTAAGAGTAGGGTGACGTAAACAGCGCAATGCCCTGTTCGTGTGAACTGAAATCACGGAAACGCTCACTGAATTCATTGCTCAGTAATTCAAGTTGGAAAACAAATCCTCGAAAAATCTAATTTTACTTTACTAAGTTTACTTCAAAGTTTATATTGTAAAATAAGCCGATATGCAAAAAGCCACCTGACCTACACTAATTTTACAAACTCAAAATCACAAAAATTTGTTAATAAACAACTCACCAACTTCTCGTGTCCACTTCAGATCTTCAGCTGTAGTCTGCGAACTATTACTACACGTGATGGTCAGTTCTGCCCAGTGGCCAGTCTCAGCAGCCCAGCCAGTAGCGGCTCTAGGCTTGTGGCAGCCCTGGGCAGAGAAAGAATCGGTGGATCTTCGCCCGTCAGTTGCGGACACTGCATAGCCGCCTCGTGCTCATGATACTCTGAAGAAGGGGTACTGGCAGGTTTCTTTAAAAGACTCCACGAAGGCTAAGACTACATTTAGCAACCCTAGCGGTCACCGGCAGTATCATGTCCTTCCATTCGGGTTACATGGGGGACATGCGACCTTCCACTGTATGGTGGGCAAAGTGCTCCGTATTCATAACTCCTATAGTGCTGCCTACCTTAATGATGTAGTTATCTATTCCAGCACATGTATGGAGCACCTACAGCAGGTCAAACCAGTACTGCGGCTGCTAGGGGAAGCCGGTCTTCATATCAATCCGAAGAAATGTTTCTTTGGGATGAATGAAGCCAAATATTTAGGCTACCTGCTGGGCCGGGGTACTATGAGGCCACAGTGTACCAAAGTAGATGCCATTTTGAATTGGCCCCATCTGAAAACCAAGAGGCTTTCTCGGATTAGCGGGTTTCTACTGCTGGTTTGTACCCCAGTTTTCTGAGAGAGTGGTGCCCTTGACTAATCTCACAAAGAAGAGGGCCCCTAACAGTGTGGTATGGGATGATAACACTGAAGCTGCATTTTGTGACTTAAAACAGGCCCTTACGTTGGCACCTATTTTGAAGGCTCCTAACTTTTCTTTGCCTTTTATACTTCAGACAAATGCTTTGGGCACAGGTTTGGGGAGCATGCTGAGCCAGAGCATCAATGGTGTCGAACACCCCATCATGTTCCTAAGCCGGAAATTGCTGGAATGGGAAACCAGGTATGCGGTGGTGGAGCGGGAAGCCTTGGCGATGAAATGGGCAATTACACAGCTGTGTGAATACCTCCTGGGCCGTGAGTTTACCTTGGTTACAGACCATGCACCTTTACAGCCTTGCACAAGCAGTTGAACCCACATGTCACAAGGTGGTTTTTAGACTTGCAGCCTTATGAGTTTTTGCTTGTTCACCGACAAGGCTCTCATCATGCCGATGCTCTTTTGTGTTGTACTGAGCCCAGCTTCTTCTGCTTTGCCCCCTGCTCACTTTGCTCTCCAACCCCTTTACACCCCCCCCCCCCCCACTGGCACTAGGCACCATTGTGAAGAGGGGGGCTGAAGTGTTTTTTGAACCTCCTCTTTGCTTGATCAGCTGATGGATTGCTGCTGCTGCCTAGCCGCGTGTTCTGCACTTTGCTCGCCTACCCCTTCCCCTCACACCGACCCCCCCCCCAAGTCAGCACGACGCTGTTGTATAGAGGGGGGCTGAACGCACTCCAAGGAGACGCATTCGCTCCTCCGAAACCCGTCTTAAATGGTGATACACTGGGAAACAAACAACTGTTTTTTTTTTTTACCTCCTCTTTGCTCGATCAGCTGCTGGCTTGCTGCTCTTGCCGTGCCGCGTGATCTGCATTTCGTATGGTGCTGCGATCGTTTAAAAGCCTGTACAGCACCTTCTTGTCCCACAGACATCCTCAAACACTATGCGATCTCTTTTGGCTGTTCCATTATTTCAAAGAGTAAAATCTTCTGTTTGTTTGCGCTAATGCCATCTTTACTCTCATTTTTTTAAGACTTTCAAATTTTCCTACTTCCATTATCTCTAACCTGCTCTGCATGTGTATCATGAGACTTGCTTCCAAAGGTTGTAAGTATGACGTAACTTGTCCGTCTCGCGGGATGTGAAGGTGTCTCTCTGTCTTTCTTCATAAGATCATATCTCGTTGCAAGACTTTTTTTTATAATAGAGAGAAATGTGTAGTTAATTTAAAGATGCAGAGAAAAGTTCAGTATGTAAATTGAATGATTATACTCAATGGAATGTCTCCTGAAAACCTGAGGCTTTCACTATAGTTTTTAAATACAAAAATAATGCCATTAAAAATAATATATTTCACTCCACCAAAGTTAATCCAAATGAACCGCAGTATTCCATTTTAAGCAAGTTAAATTATTTCACCAGAACAGATCTATCTGAATTATGTAGAATAATTTCTCAACTAAAACCATCTACCTGTGTTCTTGACCCAATATCAACAGGCTTTTTCAAAGAACTCTCTGCTCTGCTAACTGATGAGTTCACTATGTCAAGTACACTATCATTCAGTAGGAGAGCCTTTCCTGATTGTCTTAAGACTGCAGCTGTCAAAACCCTGCTCAAGAAAAGTAAACTGTCTATCTGTTCTTATTCTCCTAAATTTGAGTGCAGCATTTGACACCATTGATCACAGTATACTTATAAACCGCCTTAGTCAATGGGTGGGACTCTCCAGCAATGCCTTAAATTGGTTTCAGTCTTACTTAACAGTTAGAAAATTCTTTGTTAGTTGTGGTGATTATACCTCAGAGACCCAAGATATTTTATATGGTGTACCACAAGGATATATTCTGAGTCTGTATGATTCTGTTAGGTCAGATTATCTCAAAGGACAAGGTGAGCTACCATAGCTATGCAAATGACAAACAACTGTATTTATCAATAGCAACTGATAGATAGATAGATAGATAGATAGATAGATAGATAGATAGATAGATAGATAGATAGATAGATAGATAGATAGATAGATAGATAGATAGATAGATAGATAGATAGATAGATAGATAGATACTTTATTAAAAAATGACTGCAACTCTCCTGGTTCACTGACCCAATGTCTTACTTGTATTTCCAAATGGTTGAGCAGCAACTTTCTCAAACTAAATAAGGAGAAAACAGAAACCGTAGTGATTGGCAACAATGGAAATAGTGAGGGTATTAGAAATAAACTTGTCCCTTAGGTTTAAAAGTCAAATCGGAGATAAAGAATTTAGAGGTAACTGTTGACTCTGACCTAAATTTTAAAATCACATATTAATCAGATTACTAGCACTGCATTTTTTCCATTTAAGGAATATCGCTAAAGTCAGACCTATTATAACTTTACTAGATTCTGTAAAATTAGTTGAACACTTTTGTTTTCAGTCAAATAGATTACTATAATGCACTGCTTAAAGGACTACCTAAGACAGACATCAATCAGTTACAGTTCGTGTAGAATGCAGCTGCAAGAATCTTAACTAGGAAAAGGAAATCTGAGCACACCTCACCAGTCTTAACGTCATTACATTGGTTACCTGTGCACACTTTGAATTCACTTTAAAATACTATTAATGGTTTACAAGGCCTTAAATAATCTCGCCCTATTATTTTTGAATGTTTGTCCCTTTACACTCCAAATTGTAACCTCAGATCTTTAAATGAAGCTCTGCTTATAATTCCAAGAGCCAACCTCAAAAGAAGTGGTGAGGCGACATTTTGCTGTTATGAACCTGAAATTTGGAATATTTTTCCAATTGAAATTCACCAGGCTAATACTGTAGAACAATTTTAAAAAACTCATAAAAAACTATTATTTACAAATGTCTTTTTCACAGCTACATTTTTGTTGTATGCATGTTAGTCTATACATGCACTGAATTATCATTTTCCTCTGGGTTCTAGAATTCCCTGCTAATTTGTACCTTTCTCTGCTCTCTTTTCCAGTTCTTCTGTGGTGGCAATCTGTAATTAAGGTACCATGCTGCCCCCTGTATTTATGGATTGAAAAGCAGGTGCCCCAGATGTCCACATGACTACCATCATCTTCTTATATTCTGAAGCCTGAAAATCATAAGGACTGATTTAGAACATTAATGTTAAGTAGAATACCCAGTGGGGGTATGGCCTTGAAACCCCAGCAGATTTTGTTTGTTTTTTTCTTCCTCCAGCCTAACTGGAGATTTTTTTTCTCCATCCACCTGGCCATTCGACCTTACCTTTTTCTTTGTTACATACTGTATAATATTATTGCCTAATCTGGTTTTTTTATGTTTTGTATTAACTTCCTTTTGTTTTATTTAGTAAATCACTTTATTGTTTGTATGGAAACATGCTATATAAATACATTTTATTGTTGTATTGTAAACCTGACAAACTTTATACCGGGCTAGTTTGCTTAGATTATTCAAATAAATCCTCCATCATCCACATTAATGAGTGGGGACCAAAAGCAGCAGTAGTACAACTGGAACTAGATAGAATGAGTGTTTTACATCCAGATGGGATAGTTTAATATCACAACATTGGATCTAAGCATACAGGTTATCTTGTATGTGAAATTTGCTAGGGAGTTTCCCAGAATCATGTTACATCATCAGTGGCCAAGTGATAAAACCAATATGCAAGTGCAACTAATCTGGTCAAATAAGAAGTAGCACAGTTTAACCAGCCTGAAAAGTGGTACAGATACCATGATCAATATACTGATAGAATGAAATTATGATTTCACTAACTCACTGAGAAGCAGGGAAGTATGATACCATGATATTGACAGGGTTGGAACAGCATGAAGCTGTGTGTTATTCACAGGTCATATCCAATTTGGAGATATTTCCCGTAAACAAAAAATAGCAAAGTGAAATAATGTCTTATTAGGCTCTAGCATTACTGTACACTGAGAAAAACCTTTGGCAGAGAAACAGAGAGCATTCTTATAAATTGCCTTAGCCAATGGGTGGGCTTGTCAGGCATTGTCTTAAACTAGTTTTAGTCCTATTTAATAGGTACAAAAATTATTTGTTAATTGTGGTGATTGTAGATCAGAAGTCTGGCATTGTATACCATGTACCACAAGGATTTCTGTGCTTTTTTTCAAGCCACACATTTCCATTAGGCCAGATTATCTCAAAACACAAGGTGAGCTTCCATAGCTATGCAGATGACTTGCAGCTCTACTTATCTACAGTACTTCATGACCTGGATATTCTGTTTTTTCTGATTCAATGTAGTTGTATTTTTGAATAGATGAGTAGAATATTCATTCACATTCAGCAAAAATAGAAAATATGAGGGTATTAAGAAATAAACTTGATCCCTTAAACATTAAAAGTTAAGGTAGAGGTAAAGCATTTATGTGTAATCATGAACTCTGACCTAAACTTTAAATTTGCACATTAACCATATTACTAGGACTGCATTTATTCACATAACATTGCAAAAGTTAGAGCACTTATTAATACAAGATAATGAGAAATTAATTCACACTTTTGTTTTTAGTCAAATAGATTACTGTAATGCACTCCTTTCAAGACTACCTAAGAAAGACATCAATTGGTTGCAATTAATTTAAAATGCAGCAAAAACAATCTTAGCCAGAAAAAGAAAACATGAGCACATCTATCCAGTTCTAGCATTGTTACACCAGTTACCCGCATCTTGTAGTATAATCCATCCATTTTCTAACCCGCTGAATCTGAACACAGGGTCACGGGAGTCTGCTGGAGCCAATCCCAGCCAACACAGGGCACAAGGCAGGAACCAATCCCGGGCAGGGTGCCAACCCACCGCAGCATCTTGTATAATTTACTTCAAAATACTATTAATAATATATAAAGTTTTAAATAATCTTGCTCCATCCTATATACAGTAATCCCTCCTCCATCGCGGGGGTTGCGTTCCAGAGCCACCCGCGAAATAGGAAAATCCGCGAAGTAGAAACCATATGTTTATATGGTTATTTTTAGAATGTCATGCTTGGGTCACAGATTTGCGCAGAAACACAGGAGGTTGTAGAGAGACAGGAACGTTATTCAAACACTGCAAACAAACATTTGTCTCTTTTTCAAAAGTTTAAACTGTGCTCCATGACAAGACAGAGATGACAGTTCTGTCTCACAATTAAAAGAATGCAAACATATCTTCCTTTTCAAAGGAGTGCAAAGCAAGCAGTCAAAAAAAAAATCAATAGGGCTTTTTGGCTTTTAAGTATGCGAAGCACCGCCGGTACAAAGCTGTCGAAGGCGGCAGCTCACACCCCCTCCGTCAGGATCAGAGAGAGAGAGAGAGAGAGAGCCACAGAAAAACAAACAGTCAAAAATCAATACGTGCCCTTTGAGCTTTTAAGTATGCGAAGCTCCGTGCAGCCTGTCCTTCAGGAAGCAGCTGCACACAGCCCCCCTGCTCACACCCCCCTACGTCAGCGCAAGAGAGAGAGAGAGAGAGAAAAGTAAGTTGGGTAGCTTCTCAGCCATCTGCCAATAGCGTTCCTTGTATGAAATCAACTGGGCAAACCAACTGAGGAAGCATGTACCAGAAATTAAAAGACCCATTGTCCGCAGAAACCCGCGAAGCAGCGAAAAATCCGCGATATACATTTAAATATGCTTACATATAAAATCCGCGATGGAGTGAAGCCGCGAAAGGCGAAGCGCGATATAGCGAGGGATCACTGTATTGGAGTGCCTGTTTCGCAACATTTCAAGTCACACATCTTCTAATAATTGCCTAATAAGTGCATTATTCCAATGGCTAAACATAAAAGTGGTGAGGCTGCCTTTTGCTGTTATGCAGCAGAAATCTGGTATATGTTATCAATAGAGAAACACCAGGCTATCATCATGGATCATTTTAAAATAAAATCTCCTAAAAAATCATGTTTTTAATTTGGATTTTTCATAGTAACGTTTTATTTGTACTCCTAGTAGAATATGCATGCATAGAATTATCATACTTCAGGTATCTGCAATCATTACTAATCTCTGTCTTTCTCAATTTTCATTTTTGGTTTCTCTATGGTGGTGTTTTAAGCTACCAACACCTGATTGAGTCATTGTGAAGACGCCTGTGATGCTTGAATAAAGCCAGGTGCCCCAGCTGTCCATGAGACCCACTGCCACAAACCCTTTGGGACCAAGCCTGGAAACTATGAGGAATTCCTTAAGGACATCTATGTTACACAGAAAGCCCCACAGATTTTGTTGTTTTCTCCAGCTTAACTGGAGGTTTTTTTTTCTATCCTTGCAGCCATTTGATCTTATGATTGTACTCATCTTTTGAGACTTCAAATATGATATTATATATTGGACTGTACTTTTCTACAAATTATATATTTATGTTATTCAAGTCTGTTGATTAATTTTTGCTCCTTATTTATTATTATTCTTGCCTAATTTTAAATTGTTTTTCTATTCGTGTAACTATTTCTTTGACATGTGTAAAACACTTTGAACTACATTGTGTTATTATTATTTTCATTGTTCAATTAGTGGTGTGTGGGGATGGACGGGAAAAAGCATGCATTTTAAATGGAGTTCCCATTCATTGGAAAATGGTAGTGGTGTTGTTGTGGCCTTTGATAGACATCGCCTAAATATGTATGTATGAAAAGCAGTTTTTCCGCATAATGCTTGAGGGGATTTTTTTTTTTTTTTTTGCAGACTGTGTTTAATAAGCTTCTTCCGACTAAGATTTTCAAATATTCTCCATATTTAATTTACTGTATATTTAATTTTTCCTGTGCAAGATTTCAGTATTCATGGAGTATTTTCCTGATTGCCTGGAAATCTAGCAAATGGCAGTTTTCAGAGTTACTCAGTACTTTTGTCACATTGTGTACATTCAGAAATTGCATCACAGTTCATTATGAGCAAAATCATCACCTCTGCATGCTTCACAATCAGTGCTTGAAGTGTGTCAGTACTCAATGAGATGCAGTACTGCCGCCTCTTCCATTTTTAAAATAGAGTACCAAGACTTTTCTTGAATCTTCACAGGATAATTGTGATATCCCATGTAATGGGAAAATTACCCCAGTCTACACTATGGACATCTAATAGATCATGAGACGAACAGGATCAGTGAAAGGACACAGAAAAAAAATGATGGGTGAAGGGTGCAATTTTATTTACACAAAGTGCTGTACAACAAAAACACAGCAGTGTCAGGCGGGCTTTGTGTCACAGTCCTTAAGCATTGACACTCCATCAAAAGAGAAATAAAAACAAAAAGGAAAAAAAAATGTATTTTCAATATGTCCAGTGCTCTTCCACAGTTCTGTATAAAAAACTACACACTCCCAGTCCAAAAATCAAGGCAGTCTTCCAGACTTCTTTCTTTATCCCTGGCTCAGGAAGCTCCACAAAAGAGGGAAAAATAAAGTAAAAAAAAAATGCACAAGAAAAAAAAACCAAGCGTGTGTACATGCAAAAACAAAAAAACAATTGCATCAATCCCAGAAGAAAAAACTATCCCAACATCAAGTATACATACCTCCACCAAAATTATCACTCGGAGATATATAATATTCTTCTTCTTCTTCTTTCGGCTGCTCTCGTTAGGGGTTGCCACAGCGGATCATCCTCTTCCATATCTTTCTGTCCTCTGAATCTTGCTTTGTTACACCCATCACCTGCATGTCCTCTCTCACCACATCCATAAACCTTTACTTAGGCCTTCCTCTTTTCCTCTTCCCTGGCAGCTCTATCCTTAGCATCCTTCTCCCAATATACCCAGCATCTCTCCTCTGCACATGTCCAAACCAACGCAATCTTGCCTCTCTTACTTTTTCTCCAAACTGTCCAACTTGAGCTGACCATCTAATATACTTATTTCTAATCCTATCCATCCTCGTCACACCCAGTGCAAATCTTAGCATCTTTAACTCTGCTACCTCCAGCTCTGTCTCCTGCTTTCTGGTCAGTGCCACTGTCTCCAACCCATATAACATTGCTGGTCTCACTACCATCGTGTAGACCTTCTCTTTCACTCTTGCTGATACCCGTCTGTCACAAATTACTACTGACACTGTTCTCCACACATTCCACCCTGTCTGCACTCTTTTTCTTCCACAATCCCCATTACTTAATACTGTTGATCCCAAGTATTTACACTCATCCACCTTCTCCAACTCTACTCCCTGCATCCTCACCATTCCACTGACCTCCCTCTCATTTACACACATGTATTCTGTCTTGTTCCTACTGACCTTCATTCCTCTCCTCTCTAGAGCATATCTCCACCTCTCCAGGGTCTCTTCAACCTGCTCCCTACTATCATTACAGATCACAATGTCATCAGCAAACATCATAGTCCATGGGGACTCCTGTCCAATCTCATCTGTCAACCTGTCCATCACCATTGCAAATAAGAAAGGGCTCAGAGCCGATCCCTGATGTAATCCCACCTCCAACTTGAATGCATCCGTCACTCCTACCGCAGACCTCACCACTGTCACACTTCCCTCATACATATCCTGTACAACTCTTACGTACTTCTCTGCCACTCCCGACTTCCTCATACAATACCACAGCTCCTCTTGAGGCACCCTGTCATATGCTTTCTCCAGGACCACAAAGACGCAATGCAACTCCTTCTGGCCTTCTCTAAGCTTCTCCATCAACATCCTTAGAGCAAACATTGCATCTGTGGTGCTCTTTCTTGGCATGAAACCATACTGCTGCTCGCTAATCATCACCTCACTTCTTAACCTAGCTTCCACTACTCATTCCCATAACTTCATGCTGTGGCTCATCAATTTTATTCCCCTGTTGTTACTGCAGTCCTGCACATCCCCCTTATTCTTAAATATCGGCACCAGTACACTTCTTCTCCACTCCTCAGGCATCCTCTCACTTTCCAAGATTCCATTAAACAATTTGGTTAAAAACTCCACTGCCATCTCTCCTAAACACCTCCATACTTCCATAGGTATGTCATCTGGACCAACGGCCTTTCCATTTTTCATCCTCTTCATAGCTGTCCTTACTTCCTCCTTGCTAATCCGTTGCACTTCCTGATTCACTATCTCCACATCATCCAGCCTCTTCTCTCTCTCATTCTCTTCATTCATCAGCCTCTCAAAGTACTCTTTCCATCTGCTCAACACACTCTCCTTGCTTGTGAGTACGTTTCCATCTTTATCTGTATTTCCTCATTCCACCACCAGGTTTCCTTTTCCTCCTTCCTCTTTCCAGATGTCATGCCAAGCACACTTCTTGCTATCACCCTTACTACATCTGATAAGAGAATTATCGGTATACAGCATCAAGCACACACTGCCTCAGCCATGCACTATTTGAACTGCTCTCATACGGCAAATGCTTCAGAGCCTTTCCTGTACAGACCTCGCGGTTCAGAAACAGTTTCATCCAAGAATTATAAAACGCACTCAATCAGTCCATCAAGTGCTCCTTGTAGAACTGTTTGTACTTATTAGTAAAATTACCTCACAGTAAACTTGCGATACAGTTATAATATTGCACAATCTGAGCCACTTTATAAAGCGTGTATTTACATATCATGACAATATCGTGTCAAAACTTCCTTTTGTTGTTTATACCACTGTTTAAACCAACAAATAGAAGAATTTCAGCGAATACCAAGTGGACGCAAGGAAAAACTTACTATTTCCCCCCATGCTTTTGCCATTGCCTTTTCACAGAACCTAAGATTAAGGGCTATTTATATTGATTTGCATATTCAAAGAGGCGTAATTCTAGGAGGAGTTGGGGAGTGGCAGCAGGCACATGCGTTGCTTTTCACGATGACCGGTATTTATGGAGCGGAAGAACGTGGAAATTGGCGAATGCACAGATTTATGCATCTGGATTGTTTTGTGCATACGCCATGTTTTAGTGTGAATTCTTTTTTTTTTTTTTATGGACAATAATTTATTTAGTTTAGGAAGGATATTCATCTTAACAACGTTAATTCTTCCGGCTAGAGTGAGATGAAGGGTTGACCATCTATGCAAGTCTTGCTTAATTTTTTCCATACAGACGGCAAAATTTTGTTGATAAAGAGCTTTATGTTTACTTGTGATATTTACCCCTAGATATTTAAACTGATCTGCTATGGTAAAAGGTAGTGTGTCCAATCTAATATTATATGCCTGTGAATTCACTGGAAAGAGTATACCTTTATTCAGATTAATTCTGAGACTGGATATCTTTTGAAATTCTGTTAGTGCTGTTAGAACTGCAGGCAGAGTGTTTTCTGGGTCTGATATATATAAAACCATGTCATCTGCATATAGAGAAATTTTCTATTCCAGTCCTTCTCTGATAATCCCCTTTATCTGATAAGAATTTCGACAGTGAACCGCCAGTGGTTCAATGGCGATTGCAAACAGCAGTGGTGACAAGGGACATCCTTGTCTGGTACCACGTTCTAGCTTAAAGTAGTCTGAGCAAATGTTAATACAAACTGAAGCTTCTGGATTGGTATACAGTAATTTGATCCATGCACAAATATTCGGGCCAAACCCAAATTTCTCCAATGCAGTGAAAAGGTAGTTCCATTCAATCATATCAAATGCTTTTTCTGCATCTAATGATAGTAATATCTCTGGGGTGTTTGATTTTGCTGGTGAATATATAACATTAAAGAAGTGTCGGAAGATTGGAAGATAGGTGTCGGCCTTTAATAAATCCAGTTTGATCCTGTGATATTACCGAGGGCAGCACTTTCTCCATTCTTCTAGCTAGAATTTTTGAGAGTATCTTAACATCATTATTCAGGAGTGAAATTGGTCTGTATGATGCACATTGTAACAAGGCCTTATTTTGTTTAGGAAAGACAGTGATTAATGCTTGATGAAATGTTTGAGGTAGTATTTGGTTGTCTCTAGCTTCTGTAAATGTTGCCAATAAGAGGGGAGCTAGCTGAGTGGAGAATTTCTTATAAAATTCTACGGGGTAACCATCAGGGCCTGCTGATTTCCCGCTTTGAAGTGACTTTATAGCATCTAGTAATTCTGTTAGCGTCAGAGGTTTATCCAGCTCCTCAGCACTTAAAGCATCTATATTTGGTGTCTGTAATGTATCCAGAAATGCATTAGATTGTGTGTTGTCTTCTTTGAACTCAGTAGAATATAAGGATTTATAATAATCTCTAAATGCGTGCATTATATTTTTATGGTCAATGATTTCTTCTCCATTCGTGTTGGTGATTACTGGTATTGCATTGCGAACTTCTTGTTTGTGAATTTGTTGAGCTAAAAGCTTATTAGCTTTTTCTCCGTGTTCATAGTAATGATGTCTTGACTTATAAATAAGTTGTTCAGTTTCTTTAGTTGTTAAGACGTTAAGTTCTGTATGCAGGGCCTGCCTTTTCCTGTGAAGAGCTTCACTTGGACGCCTGGCTTGTTCTTCATCTATTCTAGCAATTTCGCTTCTTAGCTCTGACACTTTCTTGGTTTCTAATTTATTTCTGTGGGAATCTGTCCTCTTAAGAAGGCCTTTACAGTTTCCCAGAGTGTTCTTGCAGAAACCTCTGTGGGCGTGTTTGTCTCTAGGAGAAGCTGATTTGTTGGGATATAAATTCTGTGCAGTTCTCGTCTGCCAATAGAAGAGGGTTAAGACGCCATCTGCGAGGTGAGTGTAAGGGGCTTAATGATTTTAGCTTCAAGACTAGAGGGGCATGGTCGGAGATAACAATTGTGTCATATTTGCATGATTTAATCGTATGCAGGAGATTATTATCTATAAAAAAATAATCAATTCTTGAGTAGCTATAATGCACTGGTGAGTAGAACGAATATGTTCTTGAGTTTGGGTTAAGAATCCTCCAGGGGTCTGATAAGTTGTGGTCATTTAAAAACTGTGTAATTGTCTTTGCAGTGTTAGATGTCGTCCCCCCTGTCACAGGAGTCCTATCTAAGAGTGGATTTGAAACACAATTAAAGTCCCCAGCCATTATAATTTTATGAGTGTTCACATTGGGAATGGATGCAAATTGATTTTGCATGAATTCCTTATCATCGACATTGGGTGCATAAACATTTATCAAAATCATTTTATTGTTAAATAAGTTGCCCATGACCATCACATATCTCCCTTCAGGGTCCGATACTACATCTGATGCTACAAATGGAACTGTTCTGTGTATGAGAATTCCCACCCCTCTAGTTTTCTTTATAAAGCTAGAATGGAACATTTGGCCTGTCCAGTCTTTTTGTAGTCTGAACTGATCCTTGCTTAGTAAGTGGGTCTCCTGTAAAAATACTATTTTAGCGTTTAAGCCTGTTAGGTGAGAGCATACTTTCTTTCTCTTTAATTCGTGATTCGGGCCTTTAACATTCCAGCTCACAAAGTTAACTGTCCCATCATGGAGACATTGATTCTGAGTTTTTAATGCCATTTTATAGTCTTAACAGGTAGTGAGGCAGTTTTAATCTTAATTTCAAAATTCCCCATGAGTTATTGCATTTTAGCCTATTGTTGCATTGATATTTATAGTTATGAGGATTAGAAGAATAGATTAGATATAGCCTGCTCTCCTTCTCGCCCCTCTTTATCCCCCCACCCCCCCATTTTGCCTCCCCACTTGAGGCTTGATCCCACTTCGCGATGTCCCGGTCCTCTGACATATAAAGAGACAGAGCACGTCCAAAACAAAACAAACCCCACCCCGCAGTGGCATTAGAGAATTAAAACAAAGAGATATCTATTGCAGCTGAATTCTAAATACTACTTGCCGAAAATATAATCATTAGCAGTCTTTAAGCTTAAAATAATCTTCAGCAATTTTAAGATATTAAGATAATAAAAGAAAGAAAGAACCCTGGGAATGATTTTAAAAAGTAATCTAGGATAAACATAGTAAATCCTAATGTAATAGTATAATGTAATAGTATAAATAATAGAAATAGCAATTAACCAAGAGTATGATGTTAAACAGTCTACTTTAAGGTTGTAAAAAAAAAAACAAAAAAAAAAAACAACAACCCTACTTTAATTACTTCCACACTTACGTCTATAACTGTAATTAAGACATAAACATATAATGTCCAAGTAAGGAAAAGGATGTATAATTATAATACCAGTCCCTTTAAAAATGGATCCGACAGCAGATGATATGTCCTTCCCATGTCTTGACAGAATACGGCTCCTTATTAACTTTCAAAAAAGTGTCGGAAACAGCTTCTTTAGTTCCTTTTCAGCTTCCTCCTTGCTTGGAAATACATAATATTGGTCTTGAACTTCCACTTTCAGTTTGGCGGGATACAAGAGGCTGTATTTGATATCGAATTTCTGTAGCAACTTTTTAATATTAAAGTAGGATGCGCGTTTTGCAGCTGTTAATGGTGAGAAGTCGGGGAAAATACGAATAAGATTATTTTCAAATATAATCTCTTGCTTGTGTCTCAGAAGTGCCATCACATCAAGCTTACATTGTAATCGCTCGAAGCGGACAATAAAAGACCTAGGTTTAAAGGTGCTTGATCTCTATGTGCGATAAGCAGCTGCTATCTCAATGTCGAGTTTAAAATCATCTCCAATTATTTTAGAGAGTAATTCTACTGCAAATTTCACTGGGTTTGAGCTTTCTCGTTTCTCAGGTATACCCTCAATTCTTATATTGTTTCTTCTGCACCCATCTTCCAGGGCCGCAAGTCTGTCTCCGAGTTTTTTGCATTCGGAATTCGCAGCTGTAGCTTTTTCATCGTGTTAGACGCCAATTGTTCCGCTGTTTCATCTTGAGCCATGAATGCCTGCTTAACGTCATCCAGCTGATCCGTAACGTCCTTAATCTGGTCGGCAAGCATTTTCAGTTTGGATCTATGTTCTTCAATGTGTTCCTCTAATTTCTCCACCATGCCTTTAAAGTTCACGTCAACACGTTGAAATAGACGTGTTTCCCGGTGTTTGTTATCCTTCTTAAACTCAATGTTAGACTTCTTAAGCTCATCCTTGTTATCCTTCTTAAGCTCATTTATGGCCGTAGCCATGGCAGTGGCCAGTGTATCGATCATCTCTTTCAGTTCAGTTTTCAGTTCGGACAGTTCGTTTCGGATTTCGTGCTCCGTGAGTGGAAATGCAGCTCCTGTTACAGCAGGTGCTGCGGGCTCGCGATGAGTAGATGAGAGCACATCCTGCAGGGCCTTTGCTAGTCTCGAATGATCCTTAGAAATCAGCGATCCATCACGACCTGTATCACTTGCACCTTCGCTCTCATTTTCACTCTCGACTGGAGACGATACAATGGAGCAGGGTTCCAGGAAATCTGCGCATTCATCTGCCTGTTCCAGGTCAGTCTCCGAGAGGCCATACCTTGCACTCGGGCCGGATGTCTGTCCAGACTTTGATGCAGCTTTAAGTTTCTTTTCCGGTTCTTTCTGACTTTTCTTCTTATTACTCATGCTTGTATATTGTAGTGGAAGTTCCTTGGTCAGGTTAAATACAGGATACCTCTAAATAATATGAAATACGTGGGAAAATAAAGCCGCTGCTAACGGAGCTCTGCTTCAGATGTCCATCTCCTATAACGGACGAGACCAACTTAGTGTGAATTCTATGCACGACGTTATGCATGAGAACCCTGAAGGGCTGCAGTGGCTGCAGGTTTTCATTCCAACTAGTTTCCCAATTAGAAAGCAGTCCATGCTGATAATGAAACCTGGTATTGAAATATTTAGCTTGTTAATGCTTGCATTCATCCAAGAGCAATTTTAATTGTACTGTAGACTTTCCTTCTGCGAGAAAATTATCCATGTGTGTTGTGGACCGGAATAGATTTAAACTTAATGTCCTTCCAATTCTCCTCTCATTCATTTCTAAACATTTTTTATTACAGATACTTCATGGTAAGCACGTTAGCTGGAGAGTTGCTGGTTTATTGGTTATATGCATCTCATTATCTATACTAATTAATAAAAGGCAAAGCCCTCACTGACTCACTGACTGACTGACTGACTGACTCACTCACTCATCACTAATTGTCCAACTTCCCGTGTAGGTGGAAGACTAAAATTTGGCAGGCTGATTCCTTATAGCTTACTTACAAAAGTTAGGCAGGTTTCATTTCGAAATTCAACGCGTAATGGTCATAACTGGAACCTCTTTTTTGACAATATACTGTAATGGACGGCAGCTTGATGGCTGTGGGAGGCGGAGTTGAGTGGTACATCATGTCATCACGCCTCCCACGTAATCACGTGAAAAGACTGTGAATACAGTAGGGAGAAATGAAGTAAGAGCCGCAAACAGCGAAGAGCAAAAAATTCATTAAACAATTGAGAAGGGAGCGAGTGAAGCATACAAGCATGTTCATAAGGGAAACAAACCACGGTGTAAAACGTAAGTTTAAATTAAGTTTATAGAAACGCTCCCGTTAAGGATTGCAATAACATATTCGCGAGATAAAAGAACGCAGTAGGGAGAAATGAAGTAAGAGCCGCAAACAGCGAAGAACAAAAAATTCATTAAACAATTGAGAAGGGAGCGAGTGAAGCATACAAGCATCTTCATAAGGGAAACAAAGCACCGTGTAAAACGTAAGTTTAAATTAAGTTTATTGAAACGCTCCCGTTAAGGATTGCAATAACATATTCGCAAGATAAAAGAACGCAGTAGGGAGAAATGAAGGAAGAGCCGCAAACAGCGAAGAGCAAAAAATTCATTAAACAATTGAGAAGGGAGCGAGTGAAGCATACAAGCATGTTCATAAGGGAAACAAAGCACGGTGTAAAACTAAGTTTAAATTAAGTTTACAGAAACGCTCCCGCTGCGGATTGCAATAACATATTCGCGAGATAAAAGTTTAATGAGAAGACACGAGGTATAAACGAACCACACGCTGTGGCGCAACGTTAGGGGCAACAGTTTCAACCATTCTATGTCTGCTTCTCGCAACTGAAAGACGGCACATGCGGATGTTAGCCGACTTGCTGACCGCAACGTTAGAGGCTTCAACTCTGGCGCTGACGATAGAGATTTGATTCCCGAGAGGGGATGCAGTGAGTGTGTATGCCTGATGAGCCCAGAATTAGGGAGAAACACGTGTCGCATACTCTTTGCATTATTTGAAAGTAAACTATTAAAACCATTCTATGATCAGCTCTGGGAACAGAAAGAGGGCACATGGCGGATGTAAGGCGACTTCCTGACCAACCACAGCGTAACCTGGCAGGTAACCACCCTTACAGTCAGATTGTGAATCAGAAAACGAATGCCATGAATGTAATTACCACGATCTACATACTGTCAAATAAACGAAACACACGTCGTAGCGCGACAGCTGTGAAAAGCGAGGTCACAAAAAAACAGATCCTTAACAAATTGTTATTGTATATTTTCGATCCGTTTAAAAAGGTTTTCTTTCTTCTTAAAAAATTAAAAGCAGTACTTCGCCGCAACGAAGCGCGAGAATTTGGCTATATATATCTGCTTCTCGCAATTAAAAGAAGGCGCGTGGCGGATTTTAGACGACTTCATGACCAAACATAAGTGTTACCTGCCAGGTAGGGTTACCACTTTTAATACAAAAAAATAAGGGACGCATACTGCAGCGGGTGCCACATCTCAGTGCCAACAGTTTGCAGACTCAACTTAAAAGACCCGCCCTCCTCACTGGACAGTTAAAAAGACCAATCAAACTAATGATGACATCAAGTATTACCCAATCAAAAAGTAGGAAAGGAGGCATCTTCATAAAATGCGTGTGGGATGATTTGCATGAACGCTGCTTTAAAAAAAATGATAAAAAAGAATACGGGACAAATCCCATCCCGTATTGATTCAAAACGGGTCGCGCAATTTCATTCTCAAATGCGGCACGATTCCGTATTTTAAAGGACGGGTGGCAACCCTACAGTGCCAGGTAACCACCCATACAATCAGATTGTGATTCAGACTAGGAATGCAATGAATGTAAATTACCCCGATCTACATACATGGCGAAAGTCTTGCAACATTCAAAGATGATGGTTTGGGATAAGTACACCATACAACATAAAGAGCTTATGAAGCCTTGAACTGAAAAAAAGCAAGATCTCAGAGATCGTAACAAAAAAAAGAAGGTAATGTCGTTTTACTCGCTGTAGATTTTAGTCAAACATTACCAGTTATTCCACGAGGGAGACCAGCAGATGAACTCAACGCGTGTTTAAAATCCATGCTTCTCCCACGCTCGGTTATATGTCGCGTGTTCTCGGGTAGGTACACCAAAAAATGTATACATTTAAGCATGTAATGGGCAAACAAAAAATGAGGTATACCCGAAGGCACTGCAGTAGTACTTAATGTAACTTTACTTCTTAAATGTTAATGTTTTACTGTTTAATAATTTATACGCTTCTTATATGTTGTTCAAATTCTTTTATCAAAATACCAGTGACAGCGCAATGCACGATAACATGGAGTGAATACACCATACGCATCCGCCCACGGCCGCCCTGGTGTGCGCAGATAGGAGTTGATTCTACAATAAAATAAAATAAGATAAAACCCAGGATTGTTTCCTGCCTTGTGCCCTGTGTTGGCTGGGATTGGCTCCAGCAGACCCCCGTGACCCTGTGTTTGGATTAGCGGGTTGGAAAATAGATGGATGGATGGATGGATTTTACTGTTTAATATTTTATTTATATGAAATGTGCTTCTCATATATTACTTCATATCCTCATATGATAATGATGTTAATGTTGTTTATATTGGTTTCTATGTTATTGAAACTGCAAGTATGTGTGTATATGTATGTATATATATATATATTATATATATATGTGTGTATACATATATATGTGTATTATATATATATATATATATAATATATGTTATGTGTGTATATATATATATATTTTTATATATTTATAATATATGTGTATGTGTGTGTATGTGTGTATATGTATATATTATAAATATATATATATACCAGC
>NC_041396.2:126542389-126564889 GCF_900747795.2 Erpetoichthys calabaricus
TGAGTTTGATGAATAAAGGCACTAACAAGGCATAGAGTTAAACACCAACTTTCATTATCAGTAAGGACTGAGTTCTAATTAGGACACTGGCTGGAATGAAAACCCATAGTCACTGTGGCCCTCCATGACCGTGATTGAGGACCCCTGCCTTAGATCTTCAAATGAGTGTCTACTTACAATTCTAAGAGCTAAACTTAAAAGAAGTGGTGAGGCAGCCTTCTGCTGTTATGCACCTAAAATCTGGAATATTATGCCGATAGGTATTCACCAGACTAATAAGGTGGAGCACTTTAAAAAAAAACTGTTAAAAACCCATTATTTTAACATGGCTTTCTCATAACTTCATTTTAGTGTAACCCTGATATTCAGTATATACATTTAATTATTAATTTTATCATGACTCCGCAATCCCTTCTAACCCCTACTTTCTCTGCTGTTCTTTTCCCAGTTTTCTGCGGTGGCGAATCTGCACCACCACCACCTGATCAAGGCACCATGCAGTCCTTACATTGATGGATTAAAAGCCAGAAGTCTACATGACCGTCCTCATCAAGTTCTTCCATGTGAACCCTAAAAACCATGAGGACTGACTAAGATCATTTATGTTAGGTATAATGCCCAGTGGGGGATGGGTGGTTTCGTGGCCTCGGAACACATGCAGATTTTGTTTTTTTTTTTCTCCAGCCATTTGGAGCGTTTTTTTTTTCCTGTTGTCCTGGCCATAAGATCTTACTTTATTCTTTGTTACTTAGTATTGCCTAATCTTATTATAATATTTTTATTTTTTTTAAGTCTTCTTTCTTAATCTTGTAAAGCACTTTGAGTTACATCATTTGTATGAAAATATGCTATTTAAATAAATATTGTTATTGCTGTATTCCAGCAACCACCCTTCATCACTACCAGCAGTTTACAGGAGACAAGTAAATTCAGGAATTATGGTGTGAAAGTTATCTCTGGGATAATGATAAAGGATTTACAGAGGATTGGATTGGCCAGTCTCATAGCACGAATTTCTTTGATAATCAAAGAATCAATATTTATTCATACATTTTGATTAATTTCAAGGTTGTTATGCCCACTTGGTTCAGGGCTACAGACTAGGTTTTCCCATGAATAACTCTGGCTGTGTTCACACATCATGAAGTATAGTGCATTTCATAATTCAAGTAGATCTTCATACCACATAAAGATGATAAATTAAATAAACATGGCTCTGAATTACTACTATCAGCAATTGCTAAAAACATCAAGGCACCTCTAGCCTCTATCAATCATCAAAAAAGATAGTATCATATTAACATTTTTTTTAACCCACTCTAAATTAACCTAAACCAACCCTTCTCAAAGGTGTTTGTAGCGCACTACCACTTTCAATCATTGCATGCACTGCCGTCATCATTAAAAACTTCACGCCCCACAATACTATGCAGGAGAGCTTGCCATTTCACTGTGGACTGACATCCTATCCATAAATACTTATTTGTTTCCAATGTTGCTTCTGGTTTTTATGCATTGTACTGATGATTTTGTTGTAACAATTACAAATATATTTAACAATTGTCTGTGCCACTTCTAGAGCCGCTTAGGTCCATTGCAAAGCTGCACGATGCAAAAGCCTATCGCACCAACATCAATCCAAAGAAAAGCTTTATACTTTGGCTTGGCACACTTACCCCAGCATGCCAAACCCACTTAATCATTTACACAGCATGACTTTCTTTAAAACCACGATAAATGTTGCTGGTTGAAAGAAATTTTTAAAAAAAATTCATTAACACTGCAGAGAATGAGCGAGTCAATAATCCTTTAAATTAGCACATATGCATGTCTTTGTGGAAGTGGAAGAAAAAACCACAGAGACACACAGCAAACATATAAACACAGACAACAACTACACAGTGATGGGTCCATCTTTGACAATCAGTATTGGCTGTCCATAACTGAAGAACAAGTAAGGAGGCAACAGAGAAAGCTACACACAAGAAAACCCGTGGGACCAAGTGGATTCAGGCCTCGAGTTTTCCAGGCCTGTGCTGACCAACTTTGTGGTATCCTCAGACACAGTTCTGTCTTTTTCTGAGGCTCCAGAATGTGACGCTGCTGTTGAAAACATCCTGCATGGTTCCTATTCCAAAGAAGGCAGGAGCCTCTTTATGTAATGATTACAGACCAGTCGCCCTTACTGCTCACATCATGAAAATCTTTAAGAGGTTGGGTCTGGAGTATAAGTCCTCTTGTGTTAGGCCACCTGGGCCCGCTTCAGATTACCTATCAGACTAAGGCTGGAATCGAGGGTGTAATATCTGCTCCACAAGGCTTTTTCTTAACTAATCAAGCTTGAGGTACTGTAAGGATTATGTTTTTGATTTCTCTAGTGCCTTAAATACCACCCAGCCACTACTGTTAAGGGGTTGTAGCGGGGCTACATAATAATAATAGTGTTGTCAGTGTTAGTCTGAGTGCGTCTTGTTTCCATCGTTCCATTTGCTGTTTATGTGTGTGTCAGTGAATGTCGTCCCCATAAAGGGGGACGGATGATGGAAAGAAACCGCAGCCCCAAATTGGTAAACACTTGTTAACTATCAACCAATTACATCTGGCGCAGGACTATTTAAGCAATCAGGAGGAAACGAGGGGGAGAGGACAAAGAAGGGGACCATTTTTTTCACGACCATGAACCATCTGTACTTGCTGTATTCCACATCGCGAATTTGCATCCAGTTTGTTTTCATTTTGCCGGACTGATTTCCATCCCTCATCACCAGAGACCCATCGGTCGGATCATCATCCACCACGCACCAAGGAATCACGGCGAGGTTACTCCATTTACCGGGAAATACAAACACTCCACATATTTGTTAACCAGTCATCTGCATTCAGGACAATTGTATACTCGGACTCAAGTTCATGACCATTCATTTCCGTATATCATTCATTCTTGTTATCATTCTTTAATTTAATATTATTTATTGTATCAGTATGCTGCTGCTGAAGAATGTGAATTTCCCATTGGGATTAATAAAGTATCTATCTATCTATCTATCTATCTATCTATCTATCTATCTATCTATCTATCTATCTATCTATCTATCTATCTATCTATCTATCTATCTATCTATCTATCTATCTATCTATCTATCTATCTATCTATCTATTCGTTGTTTGTTATATGTTACAGGGGCAAGGGAGGGTTTGTTGTATTTATATATGGTGGTGTCACATTGTTGCTGTGGTGGAGGGATATATATTTTTTTTTTCTATTTATTTTGCATTTTTTTTCTTGTTATTTCATTTAATACAATTAATCATCTATTTTTACATATCTGCTTTTCTTTTGTGCTTATATTTACACCGTCAATTGTGCGGAAAAGTTTATTTGTTGGAGGTACGGCTTGATATTCAGATTCAACCTCAGTTATTTATCCAGGCCACAGGTCTTGGAGGTGTAGCTGCCGGCTGGGTAAGGGGTCGGCTGTTACAGGGTATGCTCAGAAATATGTAGCTAGATGCCTTTGATGTCCTGGATAATGGGCAGACTGCAGTATGCGAGACTCAAGGATTGTGTTTCTGATATGGATATGAGGAACACTAGAGCACCACAGAGGACAGTTCTGTCTCCTTTTCTCTTTACGGTGTACACCTCAGACTATAAATGCAACACCAAGTCATGTCACTTACAGAAGTTCTCAGTTGATTCTGCACATATGGGATGTATTGATATGAGTACCTGTATAAGAGTCAGGTGGAGAACTTTTTTCTTGATGCAGAAAGAATTGGCTGCATCTAAACTAAACAAAGCTTATGAACGAAAGGCAGAGTACAAGTACTTGGGGGTTCCACATCAATGACAGGTTGGACTGGTCTCATAACACAGAGGAACTATACAAGAAAGGGCAGAGAAGGCTATACTTCCTTAGAAGACTATGTTCATTTAATGTGGGTAGTGACATCTGTGACATCTTCTACAACTCTGTGATGGCCAGAACAATTTTCTATGCTATGAGATGCTGTGCTGATAAGCATGACTCCAAGAGAGGCCCACAGAATCACAAAGCTAATTAAAAGAGCAGGTTCAGTTATGGGGCACATTCTGGACCCCTTGAAAGTAGCAAAGGAGAGAAATAAAACATATCTGAGTACCATTATGAACACCACTGCACACACTCTCTGGCAGACTAACACTGAATACATTCAGTAAAATTGTGTTTCAAGAAATTATATTGAGGTTGCTTTAAACCAATAGCAAATGTCTGCATAGCACCTAACTGTGATTGCCAAGCCAGAAATTTCTCACTGCAGAATAATATATACACTAGGGGGGATAAGTCCCTTGGTGACTTTGGCGCCCAACCCCCAGTTGCGGTCAGAATATTAGTATAATCTGTAAATGTACAAAAGAAAAATTATTATTTATTGGAGTCAAAATCATGAAATTCTATAAATATGAAAAAGAAAAATTAATTTAATGGAGTAAAAATCATGAAATTAGAATAAAATAATTTACTCTCTTACCAATTGGAGTATTCCTGTTAAACTGAGGTCCACTATGCTCGATGAGTATTTATAAGAGACTAAATAAACGATCCATTTATTTTAACTGACATTCTTATAGATAAAAAAAAAACTTTTGAAAAATTACTCATTTAAATAACAGGAAAAATCACGTGAAAACTAAAGTGGTATGCAATGGGTCATCGTAACTCGACCTTCTTGATATTTTAGTTTATAATTTAAAAATGGAATAAGAATCTGAAAATCTAACAACATCACATTAAAGTTCGATAAATTCTGAAAAGAATGATACCAAATATATATATATATATATATATATATCCATCCATCCATCCATTTTCCAACCCGCTGAATCCGAACACAGGGTCACAGGGGTCTGCTGGAGCCTATCCCAGCCAACACAGGGCACAAGGCAGGAACCAATCCTGGGCAGGGTGCCAACCCACCGCAGGACGCACACAAACAAACCAAGCACACACTAGGGCCAATTTAGAATCGCCAATCCACCTAACCAGCATGTCTTTGGACTGTGGGAGGAAACCGGAGCGCCCGGAGGAAACCCACACAGACACGGGGAGAACATGCAAACTCCACGCAGGGAGGACCCGGGAAGCGAACCCAGGTCCCCAGATCTCCCAACTGCGAGGCAGCAGCGCTACCCACTGCGCCACCGTGTCGCCTATATATATATATATATATATATATATATATATATATATATATATATATATATATATATATATATATATATATATATATATATATATATATATATATATATATATATATATATATATATATATAGCGAGAAAGGCGCTATATAGCACTCAACAGGGTACAGACTGACACAGAGGCACGTGTAAAATCCAAACAAGACTTTTATTTTCTTCAGCTGGAGGGCACGTCTTCCCTGTGAACCCCCCAGCCACAACATAGTCCAAAAAGCACTGAACCCACAACACACAATCCTCCACCTTGGCACCACCACTTCTCCAAGGCAAACTCATCCTCTTCCTATCGATTCTGGCTCCTGAGTAGTGGATGCTGGCCCTTTTTATAGCCCACCCAGAAGTGCTCCAGGTGCTTGATCACCTGTTGTTAATTGCACTTTCGGGCAGGGCTGTAGAGGTGTCCATGTTGCCTCCGGGATCCAGGCAGCACCCCCTGGCAGCCACCCCAGATCCCCACAGGGCTGTAGAGAACTCCATCTTCCATGGAAGCCTGCGAGAAACTGAGGCACCATCGTCAACCAGGGAGGCTGTCACCATGCGTCCCAGGGGGGGTACTAAGGAGCCCATGGCTGCTCCCCCGGAACATAATATATTATATATATTTTAAAATAAGCCAGATTTAAAGCACGACAAAACACATGACATAAAATCATTGCACTTTTTGGCTTTGGCTTTAGTGGCCAAGTGCAGGAATGAGAAGCGAGTAGATCAATAGTTGGGGCGCCAGAATAATGAATACTTTTTGTTGGCCCAGACAAATGTTCATATGATATAATCTTGAGAGGATTTTGTTTTAACGAAATGTAATTTTGTGTTTAACGGCGTTTTTTCAACCAAAAATGGCCACTGAATATAATGCGATGAAAAAACATACTTAATGCCGTGCCTACACTTTCGCCGAGTCTTAGGAACCCTGCAACAGGTGGTCTCTTTCTTGTTAGACCAAAAGAAATTGACAGTCTGCTTTGAAATTTCCAGTCTTGGCAGCCTCGGCTAGAGTGTAGGTGCATCATCATACACATAACTGAATTCTGAGTCAGCACTCCAGAGAGCAACTGTGTGGGTTGTTGGGTTATACTATTCGAGTTTCATACAGCTTCTCAAACTTTTCTTTGTGATGAACAAAAAAGTGAGAAACAGTGTCTGTTTATGTTGAAAAAACAAATTACATCTAATGTCTCATTTTCAAATAAATGATTTTTGCAGCTTAAAAAATGCTGGGTTTTTTTTTTTTTTGTATTTTTATACAGGTATTTTCAAGCTTGGGTCATAGAGTAGTTGCACAAGAGACAGGAAGGTGAGCCCAAGTTAACAAGGAAAATACAGGTACTTTATTACGGTATAGAGAAGGATGATACAGTCTTAAGACTTCATTCAAAATGGGAGCTGTTACTTCAGCACTCAAGCTTACAAGATAGGATCCACAAAACAGGGGCAATCGTCTTGCTTTAGGCTACATCTTCAGATTAGAAAAACACCAGCAGCTCAGAATTACTGCAGTGGCAGACTAGGAGAGTGTGAGGAAGAGCAGGTCAAAGTGCAGCGTTAAATATTCTAAACATTGTGCAACAAGCATGTTAAACAGTAAGCCTGATTCTGCAGAGGACAACCAACTAGTTTGCCCTTTTTACTGTTTACCAGATAAAACAAAGAAGCTACAGAGTTGTCATTGCACCACTGCTGTTAGAGATGACAAATCGCCAGCGAGCGATTAGTATATGTATTTTTCCTATAATAGTTATAACGAAATTTCTGTTATACAAAATATTTTTATGGTCCTAAGAATTTCATTACAATGGGATTCCACTTGTGTGTGTATCTTTGTTTTTTATTTATTTAAAGAACTTCTGTAAACAGTCGTATGTCCCCAAGGGGACAAATAAAGTTCTGTCTTTATAGATTACAACATCATTGTAATTGTTGCTTGATATCACGCCCACTGTCTCACTATTGGACAATTTCATTCTACAACCCCAAATCAGAAAAAGTTGGGACAGTGTGGAAAATGTGAATAAAAAAAGAAAAAAGCAAGTTATAAATTCTCCTCAAATTTTATTTCATTGCAGACAGTATGAACACGAAAAAATTCATGTTTTGTTTTGTCAACATCATTTGATTTGTAAATAAATATCCATTCTTGCCATTCAGGCTTGCAACACATTCCAAAAAAAGTTGGGATGGGGGCAATTAAGGGGTAGTAATGAGGTATAATAACTAAATAATGATGTGATTTGAAACTGGTGATGTTAAGAGATGATTGCAATCATGATTCGGTACAAAAGCAGCATCGAGGAAAGGCCTACTTCTTTAGGAGCAAAGATGGGCAGAGGATCGCCAGTTTGCCACCAAGTGTGGGCAAAAATCTTTGAAATGATGAAGAAAAACGTTTCTCAAAGACAGATAGGAAGAGATTTGGGCATTTCCCCCTCTACAGTGCATAACATAGTGAAAAGAATCAGGGAATCTGGAGAAATTACCGTGCGCAAAGGCCAAGGGCGCAAGCCTAAACTGAATGGCCATGATCTCCGAGCCCTCAGACGGCACTGCATTAAAAACCGTCATTCATCAATAAATGATATAACTGCGTGGGCTCAGGACTACTTCAGGAAGTCACTCTCAAGCACTACAGTACGTAGTTACATTAGGAAATGCCAGCTAAAACTGTACTGTGCCAAAAGGAAGCCCTACATAAATAGTGTCCAGAAGCGCCGTCGACTTTTCTGGGCTTGGAGGCATCTGGGATGGTCCATTGTGCAGTGGAAACGTGTATTGTGGTCAGACGAATCGGTTTTTCACATCTTTTTTGGAAGAAATGGACGCCGTGTGCTGCGGACCAAAGAGGAAAAGGACCATCCAGACTGTTACCAGATACAAGTCCAAAAGCCAGGGTCTGTCATGGTATGGGGTTGTGTCAGTGCCTTCGGCAAAGGTACCTTGCACTTCTGCGATGGCACCATCAATGCTGAGAAGTATATCTCAGTTTTGGAGGAACAAATGCTGCCTTCAAGACGACGTCTTTTCCAGGGACGCCCATGCTTATTTCAGCAAGACAATGCCAAACCACATACTGCGTGCATAACAAAGGCATGGCTGCGTAAGAAGAGGGTGCGGATGCTTGACTGGCCTGCTTGCAGCCCTGATTTGTCTCCTATAGAGAATGTTTGGCGCATTTTGAAATGAAAAATGCGTCAATGAAGACCCCGTACTGTTGCGCACCTAAAACGCTGTTTGCAGGAAGAATGGGACAAACTAACACCTGCAACACTTAGTCACTTGATTTCTTCAATGCCTAAACGTCTTTTAAGTGTTGTTAAAAGACAGGAGAACTGTACAAAGTGGTAAATGCTGTACTGTCCCAACTTTTTTTGAAATGCGTTGCAAGCCTGAATGGCAAGAATGGATATTTATTTACAAATCAAATGATGTTGACAAAAAAAAACATGAATTATTTTGTGTTCATACTGTCTGCAATGAAATAAAATTTGAGGAGAATTTATAACTTGCTCTTTTCTTTTTTTATTCCCATTTTCCACACTGTCCCAACTTTTTCTGATTTGGGGTTGTAATTTCCAAACCTAATACCTCGGTTCCCTATTCACACAATGATAGACAAAAAAATTTCCATCTGTCTTTACACATATTTTACGATGTGGTATTGATACATTATTAATCAAAAAGAATTCCATTTTAATTTATCAAAACTAATATACAACATGAAACAGGCATTGAGTAGAGAAGCAATAGTTTTTTTAGCAGTACTTTCCTCCTTAGACTTTACAGCACAATACTTTTTCTTTTTCCTGTCTAAGACATCTTCTCTTCCTCTCTCATCAGTCCACACTATTGATCAGTGGTGCATCGCTAATTACTTTGCTGGAGACCTTCATTTGTATACACTAGCCCACCTCAAACAGACTGTTGTGCAGCTGCTACTCTTTGTCTTCAGGCTTCTATCAGCGCTGTCTGGCACATTATTTGGAGTTGGTACAGTATTCAATAAATATTAGCCAAAAAAAAAAAAACACACCACTGGTCAATTATTTTTTTCTATAACATCAGCAAATATCAGTCAAAGCATTTTTGAGATTTTGTTTTATTTACTTTTTGTGTTGTAGGTGGGCTTTCTACTCCTAAATATTGAAAAAATGAAATGTCCTTTTTAGTAGTAACCAAGATTTACTTTCCTACCAAACCAGCTTTTTAAATGGGTCAGTCAGTCAGCCAACTTTGCATTTTATTTATATTAATACACACACATACACACAGATTACTATCAAGTCATATTAAACCAGTACATTTTATCAATAGTGACAAAAGCTATTCTCACCACTGTATAGTATGTACTACAATTTATTAAAAAATGTTTAGACATATATGAATGAAAGAGCTGTGTATGTGTATATGGAGGAGTATATACTAAAACTGCTAGGGAGTCTTCAGATTGTTTTTTGTCTTGAAGACCACACACAGCTAGTACAGTAATATTTTATGAACTACAGAACACAAAAATGAGAATACCAGATTAGATAGATAGATAGATAGATAGATAGATAGATAGATAGATAGATAGATAGATAGATAGATAGATAGATAGATAGATAGATAGATAGATAGATAGATAGATAGATACTTTATTAATCCCAATGGGAAATTCACAAAGCATGATAAAATCATTTCTTACCATGCTGCAAGTCACTGGATTGAAGACTCTGAAGTATAAAATATTTATGAAGTGGATGCAATTTGCTTGTTTACATTTTCATAGAATATTTGTTTTATTTTGCTATTATCTACAATTATGTATTTTATGGTTTTATTTTGTAATGTGCCCTTGAATGGACCAAAAAGCCATGTCAAAGGTATTATGACTGTCTTCTTTCTATTGTTTCTGAGATGATGCAAGTCTGAAAAATGCACATTACATTTAGACGGTACAGAATAATAACAGTTTTAAAAGTTAAATTATCACTGTTCTACTTAAATGTGAAAATTTAAGAAAAACAATTTTTGTTTATGGGGTTGAACGTAGGTCATTACTGATAACATGCCATTTCAGTCTTTTACTGTATAACATGGTGATTTTTCAAGGTAGTGCAAGAAACAACACAATCATTTCAGTCTGCTGACGGCAGGGCATCACAAAATAAAGTACTGTTCCTTGCTCATTTTCGAATAGATGCATCTATACAAACAAACCAAGCACAACTCTCTTCACTTTATCCACACAAGAAAAATAACTACACACACACACTCAAATAAAACACTACCTAAACATTTATTTTCTCCTTTTACTAATTGTTGACAAAATACATTATTCCAAAAGAAGTTATTGATTCCCTTCTTGTAAAACCATACAGTTGTTGCTCACTTGGTACCAAACCTTAATTACTGCTGTCTAATAATTCAAATTCTCTATTTTAAAAAAGGTACTTGCCTCCATGCACAACCATGGTACAGCTCTCACCACAGCCGTACTAGAACAAACAAATACTCTGATCACATCTTCATGTGTCATTTGATTCAAAACTCCAATCTAACCCTGGATATTCATCAGATATTGTTGCAACATTCTTCAAAATAAGCTTTTGCAGTTCCTTTTCAGAATAATATGTTGTATTTGATTCCCATGTGACAAAATATTTGACTTCATTAAAGCACTCTAAAACAATTCAAACAGTGCCTCTTGAGTTTATCCTTCTTGCTTTCCCAAGAAATCACAGTGGTCACCAAGCTTTCTTGGTACTGTCATACACAATACAATACAATTTATTTTTGTATAGCCCAAAATCACACAAGAAGTGCCGCAATGGGCTTTAACAGGCCCTGCCTCTTGACAGCCCCCCAGCCTTGACTCTCTAAGAAGACAAGGAAAAACTCCCAAAAAAAAAAAACCTTGTATGGAAAAATGGAAGAAACCTTGGGAAAGGCAGTTCAAAGAGAGAACCCTTTCCAGGTAGGTTGGGCATGCAGTGGGTGTCAAAAGAAGGGGGTCAATACAATACAATACAATACAATACAATACACAGAACAGAACAAATCCTCAATACAGTATAAAAAAAATAAAAAATTTTAGAAGTACAGAGCAGAATTTAACAGTACATGATATCACATAAGAAGATTTGGATATATTTATAGTCCTGGAGACCTCATCCATCAAGCTGCCTGGGCCAGCCAATCCGATGAAAGGACCCCTCCTTCCCACGATTCCTGTGATCCTCCATCAGGGATGACTTTACCTTAGGCAGGCAAAACAACTTGACAGGTGGGCCGTGGCACTAAGTGCCACATTTGAGTACCGAGAAGAGAAACAGAATAGGTGAGGGTTAGTATCCAATTATAACTATCATGTTACTTATGTTTTGTGTTTTGTGTCCCCCTGAAATGAAGGGATTGTGTTAAAAAAATGCTTCAGTTGCCTCACATTTTTATGCAATCGTTTTGTTCACCCCACTGAATTAAAGCTGAAAGTCTGCACTTCAACTGCATCTGAGTTGTTTCATTTAAAATTCATTGTGGTAATGTACAGAACCAAAATTAGAAAAAAGTTGTCTCTGTCCAAATATTTATGGACCTAACTGTATATGTTTATTTATTCTTCTTCTTTTGGCTGCTCCCAGTAGGGGTTGCCACCACGGATAATTGTTTTCCATATCTTCCTGTCTTCTACAACTTGCTCTGTCACACCCATCACCTGCATGTCCTCTCTCACCACATCCATAAACCTTCTCCTAGGCCTTCCTCTTACCTGGCAACTCTATCTTTTTTTTTTTTTTTTTTTTTTTTATATTTTATTAATTTTTATTGTAATCATTCCATACAAATAGATCAATTTATAACCAAACAAATTGAAGACAAATCAAACCCCACCCCTGAGAAGGAGAGCTTAGCTAAAGGAGAATTGCTTAGGGCTTTTTAATAAGACAACAATAAGCAAAAGAAAGGGAGAAATAAATATATGTGTAAATAAGAGATGGAGAAGGGAATTAAATGCGGTTATAGTTATTTCTCTTATTCTAAAATAATATTGATCAGATCCTGCCAGGTTTTGAAAAAATTTTGTACAGATCCTCTAACTGAGAATTTGATCTTTTCCAATTTCAAATAATATAAAACAATCGGTTTCCCACTGACTTATCAGAGGAGAATTAGGATTCTCCCAATTTAACAGAATACGTCTGCGTGCCAAAAGTGTAGTGAATGCAATCACCGTTTGCTTGTCCTTTTCCACTTCAAGTCCGTCTGGAAGAACACCGAACACAGCTATTAGTGGGTTAGGAGGGATTGTGACCCCAAGGCTGTCTGAAAGGCACTTAAAAATTTTTGTCCAAAATTATGTTAATTTGGTGCAGACCCAGAACATGTGACCCAGTGAGGCAGGAGCTTGGTTGCAGCGTTCGTAGGTTGGATCTTGCCCTGGAAACATTTTGGACAGTTTTAAGCGAGACAGATGAGCTCGATACATAATTTTTAGTTGAATAATTCTATGCTTTGTGCATATGGAGCTCGAGTGAATTCTCTGCTTTGCTACCTTCCACTCCTTTTCTGATATATTGATTAAGAGATCTTTTTCCCAATGTCATCTTGGATCTTTGAAAGGTAGGGACTCTAATAGGATTTTATATAATGCGGAAATTGTGTTTAATTCCTCGAAATTGAGCAGTATTTTTTCCAGCATTGTGGAGGGTGCAAGGTGGGGGAAATCGGGCAATTTCTGTTTAACAAATTTCTAATTTGAAGATAGTGAAAGAAATGTGTAGCTGGGAGGTTGAATTTTGAACGTAATTGTTCAAAAGATGTAAATATGTTATCTATATAAAGATCTCTGAGCATTTTAATCCCAAAATTTTTCCAGGTATTAAAAACTGGATATGTTTGCAAGGGTTGAAAGAGGTGGTTTTCTTGCAGAGGTGCCACAGATAAAAGATTTTCCATCTTAAAATGCTTTCTAATTTGGTTCCATATTCTAAGTGAGTAAAGCACAATTGGGTTATTAGTATATTTGCGATAACTTACATTTATTGGAGAGCAGAGCAGGGAGTATAAAGAAGTACTACAGGATTTTACTTCTATTGCGGACCAAGCCTGTGTATGTTCATTTATTTGTGTGCAGGTTTTTATGGCTTGTATGTTTGCTGCCCAGTAATAAAACTGAAAATTAGGTAAAGCCATGCCACCTTCTGCCTGAAGTCTTTGTAGGGTTGCTCTTCGGATACGTGGGTGTTTTGAGTTCCAAATGAATGAGGTTATTGTTGAATCTAATTGCTTAGAAAATGATTTATTGATATATATTGGAATGTTTGAAATAAAAAAAGAAGTTTAGGAAGGATATTCACCTTAACAACATTAATTCTTCCAGCTGGAGTGAAATGAAGGGTTGACCATCTATCCAGGTCTTGCTTAATTTTTTCCATACAGACGGCAAAATTTTGTTGATAAAGAGCTTTATGTTTACTTGTGATATTTACCCCTAGGTATTTAAACTGATCTGCTATGGTAAAAGGTAGGGCGTCCAATCTAATATTATATGCTTGTGAATTTACTGGAAAGAGTATACTTTTATTCAGATTAATTTTAAGACCAGATATCTTTTGAAATTCTGAAAGTGCTGTTAAAACTGTAGGGACAGTGTTTTCTGGGTCTGATATATATAAAACCATATCATCTGCATACAGAGAAATTTTCTGTTCCAGTCCTTCTCTAACAATCCCCATTATCTGATAAGAATTTCGGCAGTGAACCGCCAGTGGTTCAATAGCGATTGCAAACAGCAGTGGCGACAAGGGACATCCTTGTCTGGTGCCACGTTCTAGCTTAAAGTAGTCTGAGCAAATGTTATTAATACAAACTGAAGCTTCTGGATTGGTATACAGTAGTTTGATCCATGCACAAATATTCGGGCGAAACCCAAATTTCTCCAATGCAGTGAAAAGGTAGTTCCATTCAATCATGCTTTTTCTGCGTCTAATGATAGTAATATCTCTGGGGTGTTTGATTTTGCTGGTGAATATATAACATTAAACAAGCGTCGGAGATTGGAAGATAGATGTCGGCCTTTAATAAATCCAGTTTGATCCTGTGATATTACCGAGGGCAGCACTTTCTCCATCCTTCTAGCTAGAATTTTTGAGAGTATCTTAACATCATTATTCAGGAGTGAAATTGGTCTGTATGATGCACATTGTAACAAGTCCTTATTTTGTTTAGGAAAGACAGTGATTAATGCTTGTCGAAATGTTTGAGGTAGTATTTGGTTGTCTCTAGCTTCTGTAAATGTTGCCAATAAGAGGGGAGCTAGCTGAGTGGAGAATTTCTTATAAAATTCTACGGGGTAACCATCAGGGCCTGCTGATTTCCCGCTTTGAAGTGACTTTATAGCATCTAGTAATTCTGTTAGAGTTAGAGGTTTATCCAGTTCCTCAGCACTTAAAGCATCTATTTGTGGTGTCTTAATGTATCCAGAAATGCATTAGATTGTGTGTTGTCTTCTTTGAGCTCAGTAGAATATAAGGATTTATAATAATTTCTAAATGTGTGCATTATATTTTTATGGTCTATAATTTCTTCTCCATTCGTGTTGGTAATTACTGGTATTGCATTGCGAACTTCTTGTTTGTGAATTTGTTGAGCTAAAAGTTTATTAGCTTTTTCTCCATGTTCATAGTAATGATGTCTTGACTTATAAATAAGTTGTTCAGTTTGTTTAGTTGTTAAGATGTTAAGTTCTGTATGCAGGGCCTGCCTTTTCCTGTGGAGAGCTTCACTTGGACGCCTGGCTTGTTCTTCATCTATTCTAGTAATTTCGCTTCTTAGCTCTGACACTTTTTTGGTTTCTAATTTATTTCTGTGGGAAACAAATGAAATAATCTGTCCTCTTAAGAAGACCTTTAGAGTTTCCCCAGAGTGTTCCTGCGGAAACCTCTGTGGGCATGTTTGTCTCTAGGAAGAAGCTGATTTGTTTGAATATAAATTTTGTGCAGTTCTCGTCTGCCAGTAGAAGAGGGTTAAGGCGCCATCTGCGAGGTGAGTGTGAGGGGCTTAATGATTTTAGCTCCAAGACTAGAGGGGCATGGTCGGAGATAACAATTGTGTCGTATTTGCATAATTTAATTGTAGGCAGGAAATTATTATCTATAAAAAAATAATCAATTCTTGAGTAGCTATAATGCACTGGTGAGTAGAACAAATATGTTCTTGAGTTTGGGTTAAGAAACCTCCACGGGTCTGATAAGTTGTGATCATTTAAAAACTGTGTAATTGTCTTTGCAGTATTAGATATCGTCTCCCCTGACACAGGAGTCCTATCTAAGAGTGGATTTAAAAAACAATTAAAGTCCCCAGCCATTATAATTTTATGAGTGTTCACATTGGGAATGGATGTAAATAGATTTTGCATGAATTCCTTATCATCAACATTGGGTGCATAAACATTTATCAAAATCATTTTACTGTTATATAAGTTGCCCATGACCATCACATATCTCCCTTCAGGGTCCGATACTACATCTGATGCTACAAATGGAACTGTTCTGTGTATGAGAATTCCCATCCCTCTAGTTTTCTTTATAAAGCTAGAATGGAACATTTGGCCAGTCCAGTCTTTTTGTAGTCTGAACTGATCCTTGTTTAGTAACTCTATCTTTAACATCCTTTTCCCAATATACTCATCTCTCCTCTGCACATGTCCAAACCAATGCAATCTCGCCTCTCTGACTTTGTCTCCCAACCGTCCAACCTGTGCCGACCCTTTAATGTACTCATTTCTAATCCTGTCCATCCTCGTCACACCCAATGCAAATCTTAGCATCTTTAACTGCCACCTCCAGCTCTTTCTCCTGCTTACTGGTTAGTGCCACCATCTCCAACCCATATAACAAAGCTGGTCTCACTTGTAAGAGTTAAATTTGAACCCTGCTCTATGTGTGCACCTGGCATGTGTCTGAGTCTCATATCCTTCTGAGCTTATGCTTAAAAGCTGACACTGTTATTTTTATTCACTATGATAAAATGTGTTTCCTGTTTTGTACCAAGCTGGATCATAATATATATAGGCCATTGTTCTTTTCTCTTCTTGAAATTCACACAACTCCTCAACACAAAAATGAAAAACTACACATTCAAAAAGTCACGTACATCCTAAACAAACAGGACTATCAATCAAATTGTGGTCATCAAGGTATCAAAATCTGCCAGGTCCTGTTAGCAACTAGGTGTAACCATCCATCCAACCATCCATTTTCCAACCCGCTGAATCCAAACAGGGTCACGGGGGTCTGCTGGAGCCAATCCCAGCCAACACAGGGCACAAGGCAGGGAACTAATCCCGGGCAGGGTGCCAACCCACCGCAGGACACACACAAACACACCCACACACCAAGCACACACTAGGGCCAATTTAGAATCGACAATCCACCTAACCTGCATGTCTTTGGATTGTGGGAGGAAACCGGAGCGCCCGGAGGAAACCCACGCAGACACGGGGAGAACATGCAAACTCCACGCAGGGAGGACCCGGGAATCGAACCCAGGTCCCCAGGTCTCCCAACTGCGAGGCAGCAGCGCTACCCACTGCGCCACCGTGCCGCCCTAGGTGTAACCAATCATGTTAAAAGTTTTCTGAATTTGTAATGAATTCCTTTTAAAGAAAAGTGACCTAATCAATGAATTGTAGAAATAGAGCCTGAGGACATTTTTTTTTCCTTTGTAGTAATGTGACTAACATGTAATACACTTGTTACCTCTTCGAAGATTTAGATAAAGAATAACGATTGATGCTTTCTCCTGCCTGTGTTTTATTGCTTAAATCGGGGCATTCCAGTGGGGGGGGGGCGGGGTGCCTGTGTGTATTAAATTTTCTTCCTGATGAGGGGACCCACTCGGACCTGGAACCTCAAGAAGAAGATGCCAGAAAATAGTTAGCGCCTGGTGGGACCAGATCCTGAAAACTTTAGGACTGGCCCGTTCCTGGTCCACTGCTGGGACCCAAGATACAGGGACTCCGGAGTCTGCGTCAAGGAGATGCGAACCCATGGTCAGGTAGGAGAAAGTTCAATCTATATCTATACTAATAAAAGGCAAAGCCCTCACTCACTCACTCACTCACTCACTCACTCACTCACTCACTCACTCACTCACTCACTCACTCATCACTAATTCTCCAACTTCCCATGTAGGTGGAAGGCTGAAATTTGGCAGGCTAATTCCTTACAGCTTACTTACAAAAGTTAGGCAGGTTTCATTTCGAAATTCAAAGCATAACGGTCATAACTGGAACGTCTTTTTTGTCCATATACAGTAATGGACTGCAGCTCGCTGGCCGTGGGAGGCGGGGTTGCGTATCGCGTCATCACGCCTCACACGTAATGACGTGAACTGACTGTGAAGGAGAAAGGACGGCCTTATATGGCGTTTGTTTATAAAACAGCGGACAGGCTGTGTAAAGGCAGCTTCACAAAAAAACAGATCCTTAACAAATTGTTATTGGTATATTTTCCCTCAATTTAATAAGGTTTTCTTTTCTTCTTAATTAAAATTTAAAAGCAATACTACACCGCTGTGAAGCCCCTCTAGCGCTGACGTCCGAGCTTCGATTCCCGTAAGCGAGTGCAGTGAGTATGTACGCCTGATGAGCCAAGAATTAGGGCGAAACACGTGTCGCGTACTCTTTGCATTATTTGACAGTAAACTATTTTCAACCATTCTATGATCTGCTTCTCACAACTGAAGGCACCGTGGCTGATGTTAGCTGACTTGCTGGCCAACCGTAAGCGTTACCTGGTAGGTAACCACCCATACAATCAGATTGTGATTCAGACTACGAATGCCGTGAATGTAATTACCCCGATCTACATGCTAGAGAAAACCTCAATGAAGAAGAAACAGTGTGTAAGCATACATATTAACACGTGCAATTAAACGTGTGCATTTACGGGGTGATTTCTCAGGCTTAAAAGCTTGCCTTTTATTAAAAAGGTAAATGCAAACTGTTTTCATTCTGAAGGGCACAAACCACATTGGATTTCAGCCGTTAAACGCGCAAAAATGTCGGTACACCAGATAAATAAGCGCAACATATTATCAGTTGTATTGTATGCTTACAATACATATAGAAATGTGTTAATCGTTAACTAATAGTATGGGATTGTGTTTTTCGACTCGCGCCTTGATTTAAATGATTCCATGTCTTGGTGGGTTTGCGTAGCTTATTGTCAATATCTTTACACCTGTTTTTAAGACTTATTGACTGAAACGGGCTTTCACGAAAAAGTTAGGGCTTTGCTACAGGATACACCCTCCACAAGTTAAGGAAGTAAAAATAAAGGTATATATTTCTGTTTTATTTAAACTGCGTGGAGTTTGAATGTTCTCCCCGTGTCTGTCTGGGTTTCCTCCGGGTACTCCGGTTTCCTCCCACAGTCCAAAGACATGCAGGTTAGGTGCATTGGCGATTCTAAATTGTCCCTGGTGTGTGGGTGTGTGTGGGTGTGTGCGCCCTGCGGTGGGCTGGCACCTTACCCGGCGTTTGTTTCCTGCCTTGTGCCCTGTGTTGGCAGGTATTGGCTCCTGTATTTAGGATATAGCGGGTTGGATAATGGATGGAAGGACATTTGTATGCATAGCCCCATTTGCCCGTTTTCATTTTTTTTCTTTCTTCAGTAATATTTCAGCAAACCCAGAGCTTGTCAGTTCAAATCCTGCTACTGAAACCACTGTGTGACCCTGAGGAAGTCACTTCACCTGTCTGTGCTGCAAAAAACAAAAGTAATGTAACAAATTGTACCTCAGATGTTGCAAGTTGCTGGAATAAAGGCATAAGTCAAATAGATAAATATGTATTATACACATAGAAACTATTCATTTATTTTCAGTTAAGTCATCTGCAGCAAACCTTTATAAATGAGGGTTTCTCTTTTTTAGATAGTGCAAACTGTTTCTTCTTCATTGAGGTTTTCTCTTGGAGAGCTTTTTTCATTTCATTGAAAATTAAAGCAGCAGCTGCCAAAATATGTAGCTTTCTTATTAATTTTTCAACATTGTGTAAAATAACTTTATAAAGTAACATAAAAGGTTTAAATACTGGTTATCCTTTTACACTAAAATATTACTAAAGAGATACAAAAAAAGTAAAATGCATATGTTGTTTTTCTTTAAGGAGATTAAATATTACTGAAGAAAGAAAAAAAAAAACTAAAACAGCCAAATGGGGCTATGCATACGAACTTAAAAGGTTTAAATAAAACAGAAATATATACCTTTATTTTTACTTCCTTAACTTGTGGAGGGTGTATCCTGTAGCAAAGCCCTAACTTTTTCCTGAAAGCCCATTTCAGTCAATAAGTCTTAAAAACAGGTGTAAAGATATTGACAATAAGCTACGCAAACCCACCAAGACATGGAATCGTTTAAATCAAGGCGCGAGTCGAAAAACACAATCCCATACTATTAGTTAATGATTAACACATTTCTATATGTATTGTAAGCATACGATACAACTGATAATATGTTGCGCTTATTTATCTGGTGTACTGACATTTTTGCGCGTTTAACGGCTGAAATCCAATGTGGTCTGTGCCCTTCAGAATGAAAACAGTTTGCATTTACCTTTTTAATAAAAGGCGAGCTTTTAAGCCTGAGAAATCACCCCGTAAATGCACACGTTTAATTGCACATGTGTTAATATGTATGCTTACACACTGTTTCTTCTTCATTGAGGTTTTCTCTAGCATGTAGATTAGGGTAATTACATTCACAGCATTCGTAATCTGAATCACAATCTGATTGTATGGGTGGTTACCTACCAGGTAACGCTTACGGTTGGCCAGCAAGTCAGCTAACATCAGCCACGGTGCCTTCAGTTGTGAGAAGCAGATCATAGAATGGTTGAAAATAGTTTACTGTCAAATAATGCAGAGTACACGACACGTGTTTCGCCCTAATTCTTGGCTCATCAGGCGTACACACTCACTGCACTCGCTTACGGGGATCGAACCTCGGACGTCAGCACTAGAGGCGAAGCCCCTAACATTGCGGCACGGCGTGTGGTTCGTTTATTTGACAGCATGTAGATCGGGGTAATTACATTCACGGCATTCGTAGTCTGAATCACAATCTGATTGTATGGGTGGTTACCTACCAGGTAATGCTTATGGTTGACCAGCAAGTCAGCTAACATCAGCCACGGTGCCTTCAGTTGTGAGAAGCAGATCATAGAATGGTTGAAAATAGCTTACTGTCAAGTAATGCAAAGAGTACGCGACACGTGTTTCGCCCTAATTCTGGGCTCATCAGGCGTACACACTCACTGCACTCACTTACGGAAATCGAACCTCGGACGTCAGCGCTAGAGGCGAAGTCCCTAACATTGCGACACGGCGTGTGGTTCGTTTATTTGACAGCATGTAGATCGGGGTAATTACATTCACGGCATTCGTAGTCTGAATCACAATCTGATTGTATGGGTGGTTACCTACCAGGTAACGCTTATGGTTGGTTAGCAAGTCAGCTAACATCAGCCACGGTGCCTTAAGTTGTGAGAAGCAGATCATAGAATGGTTGAAAATAGTTTACTGTCAAATAATGCAAAGAGTACATGACACGTGTTTCGCCCTAATTCTTGGCTCATCAGGCGTACACACTCACTGCACTCGCTTATGGGAATCAAACCTCGGATGTCAGCGCTAGAGGGGCTTCGCAGCGGTGAAGTATTGCTTTTAAATTTTAATTAAGAAGAAAAGAAAACCTTATTAAATTGAGGGAAAATATACCAATAACAATTTGTTAAGGATCTGTTTTTTTGTGAAGCTGCCTTTACACAGCCTGTCCGCTGTTTTATAAATGAACGCCATATAAGGCCGTCCTTTCTCCTTCATAGTCAGTTCACGTCATTACGTGTGAGGCGTGATGACGTGATACGCAACCCCCGCAACCCCGCCTCCCACAGCCAGCGAGCTGCAGTCCATTACTGTGTATGGACAAAAAACAGGTTCCAGTTATGACCGTTATGCTTTGAATTTCGAAATGAAACCTGCCTAACTTTTGTAAGTAAGCTGTAAGGAATGAGCCTGCCAAATTTCAGCCTTCCACCTACACGGGAAGTTGGAGAATTAGTGATGAGTGAGTGAGTGAGTGAGTGAGTGAGGGCTTTGCCTTTTATTAGTATATATATATATATATATATATATATGTGTGTATATATGTGTATATATATATATATATGTGTATATATGTATATATATATATATATATATATATACTGTATATATATATCCATCCATCCATCCATTTTCCAACCCGCTGAATCCGAACACAGGGTCACGGGGGTCTGCTGGAGCCAATCCCAGCCAACACAGGGCACAAGGCAGGAAACAATCCTGGGCAGGGTGCCAACCCACCGCAGGACACACATATATATATATACAGTGCTCAGCATAAATGAGTACACCCCACCACATTTGTCAGAAAACCTTTAGTTTCCTTTCAGTATCAACATTGTCTATGAGATACTGTATTACAAAATACTCCCACAAATGTGGGCCATTGATTGCAAACAAGATTTGTTAATTTGCACACACAAAAAAGTGATTATCCTAACAAATTCATTCAAGCCCATGTAGCAAAAATGAGTACACCCCAATTATAGTCTTAGGAGAAAAGCCACACTTAAGACTACAAAAGTCCAATTAACAGGCATTCAACCACAGGTGAGTCTAATGATTCATTTAAGAGGTGTCCAGCAGAAAAGCCCTTCCCATTTCATGCTGTCAGCAATGGCTCCACATGGAAGAGAAATGTCAAAAAATCTGAGAAAGGAAATCATTACACAAAAAAGGTGAGGGCTACAAGAAGATCAGCAAAGCTTTACATATCAGTCAAAATACTGTAGCAAAAGTGATCCAAAAATTTAAGAAAGATGGAAGTGCAACCATCTTACAGAGACGTCCAGACTGTCCACGGAAGTTAACATCTCGACAGGAGCGTCTTCTGATGAGAAGGGTTGAAGAAAATCGCCATGCAAGTTCACTGCAGTTAGCTAAAGCAGTAGACAGCCAAACTGGAGTGACCATTTCCCGCGACACAATACGGCGCAAACTGCAGAGGAATGGCATGCATGGGTATCGTCCACGAAGGAAGCCTCTCCTAAAGCCCATGCACAAAAAAGCACGCCTAGAATTTGCTAAGGCCCATGCTGAAAAAGATGAAGACTACTGGGACTCTATACTCTGGAGTGATGAGACAAAGATCACTGTTTTTGGAACTA
>NC_041396.2:126569889-126614889 GCF_900747795.2 Erpetoichthys calabaricus
TGGCTGAATTCCCAAGTCCACCTGTTATGCTCTCCGGTAAATATCCCAATATTATATGTTATCAAGTTTGTTCATTCTCAGCGTTATGTGCAGGACTTGCAGGAGGTGAAGGTTACACTTCGCTCCCAGGTCGCTTATTGCACCGCATCCCGCAACCCTCCTGTCCTCCATTCCATCTGCAGTAAACCAGTTCTCTGTTACTGACCTCAAGTTTTCTCTTCTTTTCCATTGTCTTTTGACTTCTGATTTTAAATACTCCACCTTTCTTTCTTTACGCGTGTCAAGTCCCTTTCGTTGGTGATATTGTAGTGTTTTTATTTAGTATGTAGATGATCTGTTGCTTTGCTCTGATTTAAAGAAGAATTGCAGAAAAAAACGCTAAGGCTTTACTTTTCTTTCTAGCACAAAATTGTCATAAAGTTTCCTGTTCTAAACTCCAACTGGTTACATAAAAGAGAAAACGGATGTTTTCTGAGTCTTGTATTATGTCCGTAAGACTTGTGCTTCGTCCTGAAATTAAGCATCAGTTGCTACCTTTTCTCGGCAATGGGTCTTAAAAAAAAAAAAAACCTGACGTTAGCTCCTAGATTTGTATTAAACTGAATTTTCAAGTAATTGGCTGAAATGTGCACACAAAATTTAGAAATCTCTGAAATCAGTCTCTAGAGCGCTGGATTAATTCGGGTTACAATGAATTTTGACTGTGTGTGATACTTGGTAAATGGAAACGTCTCCAATTTTGCTCATAAAATTACTTGTACATGCACAAAACATCTTTCCTTCGAACCCTGATCACGTTCTAAGGAAAATTGTTCTTTTAATAGTAATAAAATACAACGGAGACAATTTCTTTCAAGAATTGAAATATTTTTGGTGTGTGTTGTGATGCTTTTGAGAAATATTGAATGTATATTGAGCTTGGATGAGTGCAAAACTACTGTTAAGATAGGGAAGTATGGTGACGCGGTGATTAGCACTGCTGCTCAACAACAGGAAATGAATGCTTGGACTTATATGCTTTCTGTGTGGAGTGAGATGTGAATGCTTTAAATTGCAACAGTTTAACTGCCTTTGAGTATGTTTTCCATTATGTTAAAGAGGTTTTTGTTACTGCAGTGTATTAAACAACATTTGACTGAGTTTGGGAATATGGTTGAAGAGACTGTGTGAAATGTATATGAATGACACGATTGATAAAACTATGCATGAAACTGAGAATGTGTATGTATAAGTGTGTATATACGTATATTGTATGTATGTATGTATATGTATTATATATGTATATGTATTTATATATATATGAGTGTCTGTGTGTGTGTGTGTGTGTATTATATATATATATATATATATATATATACTAGACATTAAGCCCGTTACAATAACGGGTGCTAGAATAGTAGTGCATAAACATTAGTAGGAACAGTCTATATTAAATGGCAAAAGACCGTCTATTTTCTGTTACAGTCATACTGGCTTGTATGTGGCTGTAATATGCGTCACTGTATTGTGTGCCTTTAATTTTCTCTCACAGTAATACATCTCTCCAGCAAGTATTTTAATCTGTGCTGGCGTGCAGCTGATTATTGTATGTATGGCGTCTCCCCAGCAACGGATTTTATGTGCGTGAAAATAAATCTACTTTTAAGTCATCCTATTGTAATATCATGAAAATTCATATATTTAGGAAAACACTTTTTACACTTTACCGGGCCAAGTTTGTTAATCGCAAATCTGACATCCTCAGAGTAAACAACAAACACTAATCCCACCTCTTTGGGGAAGCTGGTCTCTGCGTCTCAGTACCCGATTGGATTTTTCGTGTGTTATGTTTTAGGTCTTACCTCATTTACCGAAATCCGATTGGATCTGCCGCGCAATATTTTATAGGTCCCGCCCTCTGTCTTGTGTGACGCGTCAGGCAGCCTTTGAAGCATCGCACCGTGCCCCATGCATGCGCACTTCATCAGAAGACACACACGGATACATGGACGCACACAGGGATTTTATTAAAGAAGATTATATATGTATTGTTCAAACTGAGATCTCTGAATTAAGCAGAAAATATGATTAAGTGTAATGAAAAAAAAAAGTTTTAAAAATAATGTGTATACTGCTTCTATATAAGTAAAAAAAAAAAGTTTTTTCTAGTAATTGCAAATTAAATTTAAAGTAAAACGAGGCATATTCTCTAGGAAAATGAGGAAAGTGGTATTGAGCACTGGCTTTCAGTCTAGGCAGTGTTCCATATTAAGATATGCTGTACAAAAGGGAGGTTAAAAGAATAAACAGATAAACGAAAAAAAAGGGAATGTGGAGCTTAATTTATATCGTAATTAGAAACTATGCCCCTACTGCCAAGTGGTCTGCACAAACTTCTAAACCGTGCTTGTCAATTGCATAAGGGTAGAGATGTAACTATTAACACATACTCGCACTGTCATTACCATGGATTTTTTTTTTTGGACAATGTGAGGATACAAGACCAGTACTGGCTATCCAATTCAGCACAATACTTTGGTGTATAATTTGTTTGCTGCAATTATGGAGCCTAGCCAAATTACTGCAATAAAGTGCCAGATAGATTTGAATAATCGAGATGTGGTGTGCCGCGGTATTATTGGGCCAAAGATGCCACTCGGAGGCCCAACGTGCCTGCTGCGCCAGTGACCGAAGTTTTTTATTTACAGACCAGTGCAACACCCACAGATGTTCGGATTTGGAAATAAGGTTGATGATGGGATATGGCGCCACCTACAGACTAACAAACTTTTCCTGCCCAAGTTTTCTTTTCTAGGCTTTGCGAAGATTGCTCCTGGATTAAATTATTCTGATGAAGAAAAAATGGTGCCAAATGTGGAGAGCTTTTGGAGGACTCCAGAGTTCTCGCTTTATGCTGCAGCGTACTGTCAGAAGTGTGTGGTGTGCATGAAACATAACATAGGAAAAGGACTGAAGGCCTCCAAAGAACAGTGAAAGGCGTGCACTCCCAACTAAAAGAGTCCTTGGGAGTGGCCCCCTACATCAAGGCTACAGAGGAGAGAATCCACCTTGGCGAATGGGTTCTGATCCAAGATACTCGGCGAAAGCACTGGCACCAACCCTGCTGGTGAGGTCCGCACTAAGTCCTACTGGTTACCCCTCATGTTGTAAAGGTTAAAGACACCAATTCCTGGATTCACCTGTCCCACTGTAAGAAGATCTGTTTGGGAAGGTTAACATGAAGATAAAGGCAGTAATCATTGTGTGCATGATATGCACCATCCTATGGACTTGTATGCTGTGACAGTGGTCCAAATTCGACCCAGTGCATGGCACAAAGGGAGAACTGGCCATGGCGATTAAACATCCCACCTGGATTAACAATACTTGGTAATGAATAGAACTGTGCTGCTTTTAAGAACAAATTGCTGTCTCCCTATCCTTAGTAATGTGTTGTCAATAATGATGTCCAACACTATGATAAATAATATGGTCCTAATATGGTTTGGCACGCAGACGTATTCTGTTAAATTGGAAGAATCCTAATTCTCCTCTGATAAGTCAGTGGAAAACCGATGTTTTATATTATTTGAAATTTGAAAAAATCAAATTCTCAGTTAGAGGATCTGTACAAAATTTTTTCAAAACCTGGCAGGATTTAATCAATATTATTTTAGAATAAGAGAAATAAATATTACCGCATTTAATTCCCTTCTCCATCTCTTAATGACATATATATTTACTTCTCCCTTTCTTTGTTTAATGTTGCCTTATTAAAAAGCCCTAAGCAATTTTCCTTTAGCTAACCTCTCCTTCTCAGGGGTGGGGTTTGATTTGTCTTCAATTTTGTTGGGTTATAAATTGATCTATTTGTATGGAATGATTACAATGAAAATTAATAAAATAAAAATATAAAGACATACAATCCATGTTACCCTTGGAGAAAAAAAAAAATAAAATAAATAATATGGTCCTTTGAGTTTCCCCTACAAATCCAACTGCCCCTTCTCTGAATGATCTTAATGATTCTGAAGCTTTTCTTTTTCATATTACTGATATTGATGATATGTAAGAAAAGTGAACCGTTTCAATTCAAGGGGAGGAGTGTAAGAGTTAAATTTGAACCCTGCCCTATGTGTGCACCTGGCATGTGTCTGAGTCTCATATCCGTCTGAGCTTATGCTTAAAAGCTGACGTTATTTTTATTCACTGTGATAAAATGTGTTTCCTTTTTTGTACCAAGCTGGTTCATAATATATATATATATGTGTATATATATATATATATATATATATATATATATATATATATATATATATATATATATATATTATGAGGGGCCGTTCAGGAAAAAAAGATTGGTTAGTAAATATATACATTGGTTCAGATGTATATATCAGTTCGGATACATTGGTTTGAATATATACTGTACATTGGTTTTAATACATCCATTCAGATATATATATCGGTTCACATATATACATTGGTTGGGATACATTGGTTCAGATATATACATCGGTTTGAATACATCCGGTCAGATATATACATCGGTTTAAATACATTGGTTGAGATATATATAAATTGGTTTGCATAGATCCATTCTGATATATATACATTGGTTGAGATACATCCGTTCAGATATATACATCGGTTTGAATACATCCGTTCAAATATATACATTGGTTGAGATATATATATTGGTTGATATACATTGGTTTCGATATATATATTGGTTTAAATAGATTGGCTTAAATATATACATCGGTTCAGATACATCCGTTCAGATATATATATTGGTTCAGATAGATCCGTTCAAATATATACATTGGTTGGGATTTACGGGCAGGCACAACGTGGCCACCCATGTTTAGCATCTCCCTTTCACTTCATCATTGCTTCAACACTGTTGTAATTATTGTGCATATTTTATGCAAGTAGCATATGCCTGTCTGTCGCATTTTGTTTCATAAGCCCTCTTGGTTGGGGGTCCTCGATTTCAAAGCACTTTTTTTCCTTTCATTATTTAAAACACTTGCACAGATACCTGCCTCTTCACCCAGCTCCGCCCCGCCCCGGCTCATTGTACCCGCCTCACTCGCTCCCTCTTGTCCCTCCCATGACAGATTCTTCTCAAAAGCCGAGTTACCGGAAAGCATTGATTGCAACCGCAGTATGTCCCATTTTTTCACCTCATGAGACGCTGGTTTATCAGTGACCGAAAGCCGCACGGTGATATCTGTTATTCCGCATTGGCAGCATTTCATTAAAGGGCGATATGCTTCAGCAAGGAACTTAGTCCCATTTGCTGAAAGGATGTTATGGAGGAAAACAATGGAGTTGCTTTGTTTCTTTAAAATGTTGATCACGGATCAAAATGACCAGAATATTCCTGCTTCACAAATAACTGACGTTTAACTGTTTTTATAGTAAAACTGACAAAACGACACACGTGCACACACACGCACGTACACGCACGCGCACACACTTAAACTCACAAATCGTGGGTCCCACATACTACTGATTAAGTGTATGTGTCAGGGGCAATCATCAAGAGACGCTGGTTTATCATTAACCGAAAGACGCCCGGTGATTTCTGTTATTCCATATTGGCAGCATTTCATTAAAGGGCGATCTGTTTCAACAGGGACATTAGTCCTGTTTGCTGAAAGGATGTTATGGAGGAAAACACTGCAATAGCGCTGTTTCTTCTGAATGTTTATCAGTGATCAAGGATCAGAATGATCAGAATATTCCTGCTTCACAAATAACTGATGTCTGTTTTTATTGTAAAACTGGCAAAACCACACACACACTCAAAGTCACAAATCGTAGGTCGCACACACAACTGATTAAGTGTATCTGTCACGGGCGATCATTTTTTTCACCTAATAAAACTTTAGTTCGTCAAAGTTAGAAAGCAGCAAGGTGATTTCTATTATTCCTTATTGGCAGCATTTCATTTAAAGATGATTCACGTCAACCAGGCGAAAGAGTCTCTTATTTTGACAGGACGATGTTCTTTTAGGCTTAAGCATTTTTGATTGACTTACAAAAGAAAATAGTTATTACTTACCCTCTTTGCTTTGAATTGGCTTTTTAAAAAACCTTTTTGATATAATTTATTTATGACAGTTTAAAATAAAAAAATAGTGCTCAAAATTATAATGCGGCGTATCTAACATGAAAAGATGGTGGTATAGGAGTAAAATGCTAACTCACAGCTAAATGATCACTGGTTTGTGTCCGGGGGGCTTCCTTTCTGTTATTTTATTTATTTATTTATTTTTACAAATTGCTTTGAGTAGTAAGAAAGGCGCTATAAAACGTAAGGAATTATTATTATTATTATACGTGTGAATGCGTGATCAAATTCAGCCGCTGCGTAGTGGAGTATAAATAGGGACACTATTCGCTCAACAATACCACAAGTTCATTGAAATAATTACACAGTAAGGTGCGCACGCAATACAAACATAATGTGTATATTATTGAAGTAAAGGTTCATATAAATTGATTATATACAAATTTTTAACAAGTTGAGAGATGTAAACTGGTTAAAATGCACGAAATTATACATGTATTGCTTTATAGTCCACATATAGTGTATGTATATTATTAAAATAATGATATAAAAATCATATAAAATGGTATAGAATCTGCGTCGTAGACTTATTTGTGTTTTTAATTAGTTTGCTTTAAAAAATCTTACGGCACACATGTGAACCGTTGAAAATCGTTGATCTTAATCAATTTGTTTTAACGCATGCTCTGTGCAAAATGCTGTCATATCTTGTTATTAAACATGCACGCGCAGCGATGTCCTGATGTCTGCATTCTAAGGCTGCAGGTATATTAAACGCTATTCACGTTTTACTGGGATGCTCTGTGATTGAGGGCGGACAGTAAACTTTGTTAAAATCCATCCATCCATCCATTTTCCAACCCGCTGAATCCGAACTGATATCAAAAAATACCAGTCGTCAGTTGTATTTTCAGTCGTTTTGGCGTGTTTACTGTTCTGTTACCAAAAAATTCTTCAACGGGGCTCATCAACAAAGAAATGTGGATAGTAAGATTTAGTAAAATATCAGTAATAATAATACATTACTCGACACGCAGTAACACTTTACAAAGACATTTAAAAGACAGCTTGTTAAAATAAATGTAGCAATCCATTATGCTATAAGTGATAGCTTGCTCTTAAACATTTGCACAGGTGGTTTTTCCTGGGGATAAAAAAGGAAAAAAAATCGAAGGGAAAGGCTTTGTTGTTCAACTCAAATTTCACTTCCACCATGTGAGTCATTAAAACTATTGGAATGAAATATAGTTCTATATAAATAAATAAATACATTTCCTATCACAACCACCCTTTAACCCCTGTACATTGGAGAGGAATCTTGTTTTCACAGCAGGTGCAATTATCCTATAAAACACATAGGAGTTCTGTGCACCGTTTTTCATGGGAGATTAAAACTCATCAATGTATTTTAAAAACTTGTAGCAGTCTGTGGCATTCTTCATCTGCCATGGTCCATTACAAAATGAACGCCAGGCAGTTAAAATTGTGCACAGTTTCTTTAATAAGCCTATCAGACAGTCTTTTATAGCACTTTCATATCGAGTGTGTCTCTTAATCCCTTCTAGCAGAAGAGATACTCATTTCCACAGCTTGGTCTATGGTGTAGAAATCTGTGCCCCCTGTCTTCTGCTTGCAAAATTAATACTGGAATTACAAAATTGTCCACAATTTATTTCAAAAGATTGAAGGAAGTCTTCTATATCACTTTTTTGTCTACTATGTTCCTTACTCATCCACTACTTAAAAAAAAAAAATCAAGCGCTTACACTGTCTTTTTTAAGTATGTCTATGAAAATCACTGTGAGTAGCCAGAGAAATGCTATATAAATGTAAGATATTATTATTATTATTATTATTATTATTTAGGTTTTTTAAAATTCAAATAAACCTGATAGGACTTCTTCCAAGATATGTGCCACTCTAGGGTACCAACAAAGTCAAACTAATTAGGAAATTTTGTGATCAGTTTGTTTAAAGTATATTGAGCAAAAAATAACTTTTCATCATCTTCTCATTTCTAATTTGGCATTTCATGATACAGTATATACTGCAAATATACATTTAAATTGTAACCGCTGACAATTATTTACTCATGTGCTTGCGTTTTCCATAAAACAGCTTCAATATGTGCACAAAGTATAGGTAATAAAACACACAAATTCTGACATTAGCATGACTGTTGAAAGAAAAACATGTATTAGAAACTATTCTATGGAGTTTTCATAAATTAATCATTATATACCTTTTGATGTTTCTTGATATATTTTGTAATCAGATTTTTAAAATATTTTTTTATTTTTACTGCCACTTCACAGATCAACAATCCCCAACTTGGTCACTGTCAGAATAAGTCTTTAAACTTTTTTCCTGTGCCAATTAATACATTTTCCGGGTTTCACTACCCATCTGAAAGAGTTGGCATGAGGTTGGGTTGCACTTTTAAACTGTAGTAGTATGAGCGAGTGTCAGTGTGGCAAGCACTAGACTGGCATTTCTTTCCGTCTAATTTTTTATCTTTTGGCCCAAGCCTGTAAATCTCTTTTGTAAATGGGTGGCTTGGATAGAGAACAGATACTAACAATTTTCAAGGCTATTTTTAAAAATACTGAAAGATATTTGTGTATGTGTGTTGTGGTGCCCCATGTTGTAAGTGTTAGATCCATTGAAGAAGTCAACTTAAACAAAGAAAATGTACATTTTGCAGGTTTGTTTGAAGTGTTTTACATTATAACCATATTATTAATTGGTGCGTGAATATAATTTTTTCAAGGGGATGACCTTTACTATTGTCAAAAAGACTAGCAGGGCAACAGGAGGAATATGAAAGTTATTTGTTGAGTTTAGGAGACAAAGGATACTTGTAAGGAAGTTCATACCAGTGCTATCCGTGTACATTCTGGAATTTATAAAACTGCTGATATTATTTCACAAAGATGTTACTGGCCTGGTTTTATGCTGACATTAAAATGGCTACATTTTCTGATAATTATAATCATTATTTTAATTAAAAGACTATAACTGTCAGAACAGATTCAATAAAATGTTTCAATATCTCAGTTGCTGTGTGTCTGACTCTTTAATTGACTTGTCATACAAATGTGTATCAGTGGATATTTGGTACCTCATTTGACAAATAATATGAATGTTTCAAAATCTCATAGATAGATAGATAGATAGATAGATAGATAGATAGATAGATAGATAGATAGATAGATAGATAGATAGATAGATAGATAGAATTCTATCTATCTATCTATCTATTTGTCCTCTAAGGGAAAATGTGCTTTTTTTAACAGAGGCTGAATGAATAAATAAATTAATATATAATGAAAAAAATAGCCAATCCAATAACAATTTGAGCTGTCTAATGTTCATTCTGCAAGCAACAGTTGGGGCTCACAACTCTGAGGCAAAAGCTCAGCTGTAGAAGTGAGTGTCCATTTGAGTGGAACGGACAATGGGACATAGTAGACTTGAAAGTGATGTAGAAGACTTTCATCAATCTTTTACCATGGAATTTCAGATAATATTACTTATCCAGGGTTCATTTTGAAAGCAGCAGATAGGGTGCACACAAGCGGATCTGCTCCAGCCATGGAAATGAGTGTTCCCTGTAGGGGATAGGATACAGACACACAGTGGAGAAGATTATATATAAAACTATACCTACGACCTTTTAAAATCAATTTTGCATAATTTTACCTCTCTAGTGTTCATTTTTTAATCAGCAGTCAGAGGACACACATTTTACGGCTCTGCAGCAGCCATGGAAATGAGCGTCCCGACCATGTGGATGAGACATGCGTTTTCATTCCAATAGTTTTAATGACTCACATGGCGGAGGTGAAATTTGAGTTCAACAACAAAGCCTTTCCCATGGATTTTTTTTTCCTTTTTTATCCCCAGGAAAAACCACCTGTGCAAATGTTTAAGAGCAAGCTATCACTTATAGCATGACAATGGATTGCTACATTTATTTTAACGAGCAGTCTTTTAAATGTCTGTAAAGTGTTACTGGGTGTCGAGCAATGTATTATTATTACTGATATTTTACTAAATCTTACTATGCATGTTTCTTTGTTGATGAGCCCTGTTGAAGAATTTTTTGGTAACAGAACAGTAAACACGCCAAAACGACTGAAAATACAACTGACGACTGGTATTTTTCGATATCATTTTAACAAAGTTTACTGTCTGCCCTCAATCACAGAGCACCTTGGTAAAACGTCAATAGCGTTTAATATACTTGCAGCCTTAGAACGCAGACATCAGGACATCGCTGCGCGTTCATGTTTAATAACAAGATATGACAGCATTTTGCACAGAGCATGCATTAAAACAAAAGACAAGCGGCGCGCAAAGGCACGCGAACAAGAGGAGTTCCGCAGCAATCACATCTCAGTGCACCTAAGAGAAGGGACACTGAATTCTACGAGGCACAGATATTTTAGAGCACCGGTTCAAATATATATTGATTGATTAAGATCAGCGATTTTCAACGGTTCACAGGTGTGGCGTAAGATTTTTTTTAAGCAAACTAATTAAAGACTTCTTTGAAGAAATATGACAAAAAATAAGTCTACGACGCAGATTCTATACCATTTTGTATTATTTTTTTATATCATTATATTAAATGAAATGCTGCCAATAAGGAATAATAGAAATCACCGCGCTGCTTTCTATCTTTGACGAACTAACGTTTTATGGGGTGAAAAAAATGATCGCCCGTGACAGATACACTTAATCAGTAGTGTGTGCGACCTACGATTTGTGACTTTGAGTGTGCGTGTGTTGTGTGTGTGTACGTGCGTGTGTGGTTTTGTCAGTTTTACAATAAAAACAGACATCAGTTATTTGTGAAGCAGGAATATCTGATCATTCTGATCCCTAATCACTGATAAACATTCAGAAAAAAAAGCGCAATTGCAGTGTTTTCCTCCATAACATCCTTTCAGTAAACAGGACTAATGTCCCTGTTGAAACAGATCGCCCTTTAATGAAATGCTGCCAATACGGAATAATAGAAATCACCGGGCAGCTTTCGGTTAATGATAAACCAGTGTCACTTGATGATTGCCCCTGACACATACACTTAATCAGTAGTATGTGGGACCCACGATTTGTGACTTTAAGTGTGTGCGCGTGCGTGTACGTGCGTGTGTACGTGTGCAAGTGTGTCGTTTTGTCAGTTTTACTATAAACACAGTTAAACGTCAGTTATTTGTGAAGCAGGAATATTCTGGTCATTTTGATCCCTGATCAACATTTTAAAGAAACAAAGCAAATCCAGTGTTTTCCTCCATAACATCCTTTCAGCAAATGGGACTAAGTTCCTTGCTGAAGCATATCGCCCTTTAATGAAATGCTGCCAATGCGGAATAACAGATATCACCGTGCGGCTTTCGGTCACTGATAAACCAGCCTCTCAGGAGGTGAAAAAATGGGACATACTGCGGTTGCGATCAATGCTTTCCGGTAACCCGGCTTTTGAGAAGAATCTGTCATGGGAGGGACAAGAGGGAGCAAGTGAGGCGGGTACAATGAGCCGGGGCGGGACGGAGCTGGGTGAAGAGGCGGGTATCTGTGCAAGTGTTTTAAATAATGAAAGGAAAAAAAGTGCTTTGAAATCGAGGACCCCCAACCAAGAGGGCTTACGAAACAAAACACGACAGACAGGCATATGCTACTTGCATAAAATATGCACAATAATTACAACAGTGTTGAAGCAATGATGAAGTGAAAGGGAGATGCTAAACATGGGTGGCCACGTTGTGCCTGCCCGTAAATCCCAACCAATGTATATATTTGAACGGATCTATCTGAACCAATATATATATCTGAACGGATGTATCTTAACCGATGTATATATTTAAACCAATCTATTTAAACCAATATATATATCGAAACCAATGTATATCAACCAATATATATATCTCAACCAATGTATATATTTGAACGGATGTATTCAAACCGATGTATATATCTGAACGGATGTATCTCAACCAATGTATATATATCAGAATGGATCTACTGTATGCAAACCAATTTATATATATCTCAACCAATGTATTTAAACCGATGTATATATCTGACCGGATGTATTCAAACCGATGTATATATCTGAACCAATGTATCCCAACCAATGTATATATGTGAACCGATATATATATATCTGAACGGATGTATTAAAACCAATGTATATATTCAAACCAATGTATCCGAACCGATATATATATCTGAACCAATGTATATATTTACTAACCAATCTTTTTTTCCTGAACGGCCCCTCATAATATGAATATATATATATATATATATATATATATATATATATATATATATATATATATATATATATAGGCCATTGTTCTTTTCTCTTCTTGAAATTCACACAACTCCTCAACACAAAAATGAAAAACTATACATTCAAAAAGTCATGTACATCCTAAACAAACAGGTCCTGTTAGCAACTAGGTGTAACCAATCATGTTAAAAGTTTTCTGAATTTGTAATGAATTCCTTTTAAAGAAAAATGACCTAATCAATGAATTGTATAAATATAGCCTGAGGACACTTTTTCCTTTGTAGCAATATGACTAACATGTGGCTAACATGTAATACACTTATTCTTTATCTAAATCTTCGAAGACGTAACAACGATTGACGCTTTCTCCTGCCTGTGTTTTATTGCTTAAATCGGGGCATTCCAGTGGGGGGGGGGTGCCTGTGTGTATTAAATTTTCTTCCACACACTACCGTCCTGTAGACCTTCCCTTTCACTCTTGCTGATAACTGTTTGTCACAAATTACTCCTGACACTCTTCTCCACCCATTCCACCCTGCCTGCGCTCTCTTTTTCACCTGTCCTCCACAATCCCTGTTACTCTGAACTGTTGATCCCAAGTATTTAAACTCATCCACCTTCGCCAGCTCTACTCCCTGCATTCTCACCATTCCACTGACCTCCCTTTCATTCACACACATGTATTCTGTCTTGTTCCTACTGACCGTCATTCCTCTCCTCTCCAGAGCATATATCCACCTCTCCTAAACCTGCTCCCTATTCTCGCTACAGATCACAATGTCATCAGCGAACATCATAGTCACAATATATTTTTATTTAAATATGATTGTATTTCATCTAAATTAATCCTATGTCTTAATAGGGGATTGCAGTAGAAAGAATTTCCCCATTCTGTGGAATCTGAACATTAACTTTTAGCTCATCATAACAATGAATATTAGATTATGTATTCTCAACCTATAGCCAACTGACAGGCTCTCTAAAGTCATGATAACTTTTTTCATGATTTTTTTAGCATTTTTTCTTTGGTTGCCATGACCATATTTCCCATTAACATCTGCCAAATGCAAGGAGTTCATATTTACAGTATATTAAAATTTTTAGCCCTTAACGATTACTGTGTATGAACTATAGGATATATTTATACAGTTGTAAAATATAGAATTTCAGAGTATTTGTTGTAGGATGCAGCTAAACAACTGTAAAATAAAGCTTCACAGATATTTTCCTATACTTGCAGTCACCCGGTCAACAATAAACAGAAAAAAACAATCATACAAATAGAACCTTTGAATAGTGCACACATTATGCTAAAACTGTGAGAACACTGAAATATGACTAAATAAAATTGATTTCAGTTTTGGATTAATCTCCCCCAATTTCCCTCTTTTATATCCCGTGCTTTCTAATGTAATGTTCCATACGTATATCATCAGTGTAATGAACTGAGACTCAATGTACTGAGGGTCTCTTTTCTGCAGTTTGTTCCTCCAGTCAGTACACAAACTAATTCTTTCAGTGAACTAGTTCAGTGTATTGTACTGCAAGTCTCTTATCTGCAGTTCGTGAACAAAGTTGCAATGGTTCTCCAGATCAGTAGGGGGCATATTGGTTCATTCTATCAGTCTGTGTATGTACCGAGACAGCCATAGTCACAGCGAACTGAGAAATGGGAGGTGCTTGGTGTCATCTACCAAGTCAGTCACTGGCTAGTTGTCATTTTGTTGAAACAGTCTACAGCAGCCATTTGTGTGAAGTTATGATAGCTCCGGACTTAGCAGAATGCAATATAAAAGGTAACATGCACAGTGCATGCCTCAAAAAAAGATTAATTCTTTAATATCACTGTACCAGTATGTTCATTCAGACACAAAGACAAGTATAAAAGAACTAGTTTGCAATAGCAGACATTACTATGGCAAACTTCCTACAGTTTAAAGAGTAGCAAGAGGAAGCTTGGTTTATCAGTGAATGACAGGCGATTGGTATATTAGCCTTTATGTTAAATAAAGTGGAGTAATAAACTGAAAAAAAGGTAATTAGAGAATTCCTCTGTGCAACAAGACAAATGGCAAGAAAAACCACTTTAATAAAATTCAGATCTTTTTATGTTGTCGTTTTAATTAAAATGGACACCAGTTGACTTAGGACAGTGAGCTTATTTTAAAATGTAGCACCTTTCATTTTTAATTGGAAAAAGAAAAGAAAAATGCGTTTGAAATTGCTGCTTAGTAAACAAAACGCTTCTTTTTTTACACTGTGTTCATTACTTGTTGCTGTGTGTCAAACAGCATAAGTTTTGGTAAGAAACAAATACTACATAATTAAAATGGTAATCCATATTTTATAATTACACCTCAAGAATTGCGAATTATCTAGTTGATACACTGAAGGAAAAAAACACCTGTATAAATAGAGTAAATGTATATTTTAACAGCAAAACGCTGTTAAAATGATTCAAACTGATAAGCATGTTTTTTTAATTAAACCTTGTTTCAGATGGACACATTACAGAAAAAAAAACAATATGACAGGTTGTAATCATGAGAAGCATTTGAATTTTCTCTTATGCCATACGTATTGTTGATAAATATTGTTGTAGATATTTTATTGAAGTATGTATTTTAAGGGAATTTCATTTATTTTAGCGTTTTATGGTCGCTGAACAATAAGCCTATAGAACATTATTTTGTTAATAAAAAAAATGAACAGTTAACACCTGTGACCTATAGTTTAATTATAAAAGTACACTTTAATAATAGGACATAAGACTTCTGTTTTTTCTAATTATGCAGGAGATTAGCATAAAAAGTTTTTTAAAGGGAGCGAAAAAAATCTGAATCAGTATTGGAATCAGCCGATCAAGTAACATGAAATTGGTGATCGGTATCGGCCTTAAAAAAATCTGATCTGATCCTCCCTACTCCAAATCAGGGTTGTGGGGAGGCTGCAGCCTAGCCCAGCTAGCTTAGGACACAAGGCAGGAACAAAACCTGGACAGAGTGCCAATACATCCCAGAGCAAACACACACACCTAATACACGCTAGGGCCAGTTTAGCGGCAATTCACTTAACCTGCATGTCTAGTAGGAGAAAACCGGAGCATCCGGAGGAAACCTATGTGGACATGGGGAGAACATGAAAACTCCACTAAAGGGAGGACCTGGGATGCAAAACCTAGTCTCCTCATTGTAAGGCACTTCATACACCCATAAATCTATCCTCTTTAATAAAATCTCTGTGTGCGTCCAGGTGTCCGTGTGTGTGTGTGTCTTCTGGTGAAGTGTGCAAGCGCGGGGCTTCTGGTGAAGTGCGCATGCGCGGGGCACGGTGCGATGCATGATATTACTGTCAGAGAAAGTTAGAGGTGTTTTACGGAAATACAAACCAGTATTGCTGCGAGAGGAAATTAAAGGTACACAATACAGTGATGCATATTACAGCCACATACAAGCCAGTATTACTGTCAGAGGAGATTAAAGGCATATTACCGACGTGCACGCCTGTATTACCGCCAGAGAAAATTAAAGGTATAATACGGACGTACAAGCCAGCGGATGTACAAGACAGTATTACTGTCACAGAAAATTAAAGACACACAATACACGGCGGCAGCCCACGAAGAACGGTCAGCTCAGCAAGTAAACATCAACAAAAGAAAGGCTGAAAGAAAGAAAAATACGACCAACAAAAAGAATGAGGTCAAAGTCCCTTGCCATTAAATATAAACTGTTCCTACTAATGTTTATGCACTACTGTTCTAGCACCCGTTATTGTAACATGCTAAATTACTAGTTTGTTTAATAAAATATTGTTAAAGTTGAGTTACATCCTCTTAAGTCACATGGAAAATTTGGAATGAGACAGACCAATTTTTAACCATCTGCACTATTAAAATACATTTTTAAACATACAAATAAAACAAATATTTTGGTGAAAACTAATTATTAAGGGCGGCACGGTGGCGCAGTGGTAGCGCTGCTGCCTCGCAGTTAGGAGACCCGGGTTCGCTTCCTGGGTCCTCCCTGCGTGGAGTTTGAATGTTCTCCCCGTGTCTGCGTGGGTTTCCTCCGGGTGCTCCGGTTTCCTCCCACAGTCCAAAGACATGCAGGTTAGGTAGATTGGCGATTCTAAATTGGCCCTAGTGTGTGGGTGGGTGTGTTTGTGTGTGTCCTGCGGTGGGTTGGCACCCTGCCCGAGATTGGTTCCTGCCTTGTGCCCTCTTTTTGCTGGGATTGGCTCCAGCAGACCCCCGTGACCCTGTGTTTGGATTCAGCGGGTTGGAAAATGGATGGATGGATGGAAACTAATTATTAAGTGATATTTAAGAGCTAAGAGCATTCATTTCTAAGTTGAAACTAAAATCATAGCTGAAGAAAAAAAAGTTTTAAATAAAATACGTAAATATATTAACATGCATTATGCCCAGAAGATATATTTTGAGTGAGATAATTACCTTTGTCATTGGTTAGTTGCATAAATGATAAATGACTTGACCCCTTCAATTTAGGTTATGTTCAAGAGAAAGTTACATGAAAAGAAAAAAAACTTTTAAAAGCAATAAAGATATGCGCTTTGATTTTTTTTATTCACATTTATATATTAAAATAAATTAATATAAATTGGTCATGACTACTATGATACCACACTGGTATCATTTCAAAAACAAGGAAATGTAACTATTAACAGAACACCTCCAACACACACACACTAAGCATTTGACATTAAGAATAATAGGAAATGATTGTCATTCTGACACTAGTGCATTAGGATCAATACATGACGCAGGCAACCAGTCAGCTTGGAAAAATGCTTTAAATTCAATCAGTGCCACAGAAGAACATTAATACAGTCAGTAATCGACATGCAACTTAAAATAGCACTTTTCAAGGACATTTACTTAAATATCAGTCAACTAGAAATGAAAGATTCCAAGACACTGTGCGACACTGATAGATAATATTGATCCATTAGTCATTATAGGTCATATCTCTTGTGTGAATAAGACAAGAATATATGCTTACTGAACCTCTTTAGCATGGTGTCCAATTTTCATCAAAGAAATTAAACAATAAAATGGTCTTATATCTTTATTTACTTATGACTTTTACATTTTTTATTATATTTATTTTGTTTATGTAATATAGGGCTGAAAAAAATTTTTTTTTTTTAAAAGGACACATTGAAAGCCACATTAGATTCAGGCTCTACTTCCATTGATTGTAGGCTAGTTATATGTAGGCTACCAGTTATAACAGCAACATTATAAAGTAAGAAGTTTCACCAGCTATAATAATGATGTTATACTTGAGGAGTTGACTTTTCACAGCTGGATATGTTGATAGTATCTAAGCCAGGACTGGACAAAAGGTTTGGCTTGAGGGCTACAACCACACAAAATGCTTAAAACCAGAGTAGACATACTAGTGACATAATATAAAATTATAAATATAGAACAGAATATAAAAAACAGGCCACAAAAAAGGCTTCTCTAACCAGGCAAGACCTTCACGGTTTACCTTGAGTAAACGTCAACCTGTTGGGCCTTTCCCTACCCAAGTGAACTATCTCAGGATTTGCAAGCCTAAAAAGGGATGTTGGCCCCAAAAAGTCTTAAATGTCTTAAATATTTCAAAAGCCCACATTAGAAGAATGACAGAAAACCTAAGCTTGTGCACAGGATGGCACCAAAGAATCTTTATAAATTAAACAGCTTATTTTCAAAAAAATTAAAAATACAAGGAAAACTTCACAAGAACAGTGAAGAGGTACAAAGGAATTGCCAAAAGGCAATCCAAAGGCAAACAACAACAACAATATTTATTTATATAGCACATTTTCGTACAAAAAAAGTAGCTCAAAGTGCTTTACATAATGAAGAAAAGAAAAATAAAAGAAAGTAAGAAATTAAAAAAAGACAACATTAGTTAACATAGAAAAAGAGTAAGGTCCGATGGCCAGGGAGGACAGAAAAAACAAAAAAAAAAACTCCAGATGGCTAGAGAAAAAAAATAAAACCTGCAAGGGTTCCAGGCCACGAGACTGCCCAGTCCCCTCTGGGCATTCTACCTAACATAAATGAAATAGTCCTCTTTGTATTTAAGGTTCTCATGGAAGGACTTAATGATGATGGTCATGCAGACTTCTGGCTTTTAATCCATCAATGTTGGAACATCACGGTGCTTTGAGTAGATTGTGGTGGCACAAGCTGCCACCACAAAGAAACCAGAAAAAGAAACAGAAGAGAGAGTAGGGGTTAGTATGGATTTTAGTGCCACCATGAATAGTTATTACAATGAGTTGGATATACAGAGTATCAGGATTAAATTAAAGTGAAGTTATGAGAAAGCCATGTTAAAATAATGTGTTTTTAGCAGTTTTTTAAAATGCCCCACTGTATTAGCCTGGCGAATTCCTATTGGCAGGCTATTCCAGATCTTAGGTGCATAACAGCAGAAGGCCGCCTCACCACTTCTTTTAAGTTTTGCTCTTGGAATTCTAAGGAGACACTCATTTGAGGATCTAAGGTTACGATTTGGAATATAAGATGTCAGACATTCCGATATATAAGATGGGGCAAGATTATTTAAGGCTTTATAAACCATAAGCAGAATTTTAAAGTCAATCCTGAAAGACACAGGTAACCAGTGTAGTGACATCAAAACTGGAGAAATGTGCTCGGATTTTCTTTTCCTAGTTAGGATTCTAGCAGCTGCATTCTGCACTAGTTGCAAACGATTTATGTCTTTTTTTGGGTAGTCCTGAGAGGAGTGCGTTACAGTAATCTAGTCAACTGAAAACAAACGCGTGAACTAATTTTTCAGCATCTTTCAATGATATAAGAGGCCTAACTTGCTATGTTTCTTAAGTGAAAAAATGCTGTTCTAATGGTCTGATGAATATGCGATTTAAAATTCAGATTACAGTCAACAGTTACCCCTAAGCTTTTTACCTCTGTCTCAATACAAACAAGTCTCAATATGCAAATCCACTAAAAAACAGAGCAAAAATTAATCAAAACCCAGAAATTCAAATAGAAAATACTTTTAGTACTTACTATAACTCCTTCACACTTCCATACACCATGTCTGATCTCTTCTTCCAGTTGTATGGCAGGATGACATTTCCTGTGATATATTGCTGCCAACTGCTGAACAAACTACCCTATTCTGTTTGTAGATCTCTTTCTATACTTCTCGAAATCCATTATTCTTTTCTGTGCAATTTAAATACATTATAAATGATCTTAATAACAAATCTATCCTCTATGATCATTTCATCAAAAGTTATCAAATGGTTTTCCTTTATGATACAAATTGTCAATTAACTTTTGACGTTCATTTTTCAAACATTTGAAAAACAATATAAAATGCCCGCAATGCTTCTTCCCCCCCAAACATACTGTGATAGTTTGTGGCCTCCGTGACCCCTTGAACCCTCAGACTAGATGTCAGACACCAGGTAAAAGTCCAAATATAATATTTATTATTATAAATAAGTGCACAAAGCACCCTCCTCTCCACAATACTCAATAATAATAATAACAACAATAAACAATAACCAATCCTCCACTCCCAGACGCGTTGCCACCCTTCCACCCAGCTCAGCTCGACGTCTGGGATTTCCCATAGTCCTTTTATATTCCCTGACCCGGAAGTGTTTCCCATCCTACAGTCCATGTGATTTCTTATCACTTCCGGGTCAGATAAAAAGTCCTTTTCTTCAACCCGGAACTTGCCTACGACGAACTTCCGGGTTATAGGGCACAAACTCCTCTCTGGGCCTCCCTGCAGCGTCATCTGTTGGCCCCTGTGATATCCAGCAGGGCTGTAAAGGAAAACTCCATCGTCCAGGATTCCCTGCTGGTATTCGGGGCACTTCCATGCAGCAGGGACAGCTCCATCTGGCGGCCTGGGGGTGTTGGCCAGGGTGACAGGCCGGCCATATCCCACAGTATTCCCCCCCCCAGCGAAGAACCAAGGTTCAAAGCAGCCAGCCCCGCGAGGGACGTCCTCCTCCAGGAGGGCCCATGGGTCGGGCCATGGCTACGTCGTCGAGACTCCTCGGAGAGCCTAGGGGGAACGTTGTATCGGAAATCCCTCTGATCCCCCGTCCTCCGAGGACAACTTCGCCATAAGTGGCCCGGCCGGCAGCAGTCGTAGCATAGCCGCCGTCCTCCTGTTTGTAACCCTCTGCGTGACTGGAAACACCTTGGGAACTCCGTCAACTTCTCCCCTTTCTCCGCCAAGGGAGGTTTTATAGCCGCCTCAGTATACTCCGCCCTTCTCTCTACTGTGTCAGGAGACCCGTATTTTATTTTGGGGATCTCCTGCTTTCTCTGGGGCTTGTGCTCAGCTTGAGGCTCTCTATGGAGAAAAGAGAGCCTCTTTGCTGTTTGCACGCCCATTGTTCTATGCAATTTAGGAGGCGGCATCATTAGTACCACATCGCTCCGGGTAACAGCACTTTCCAGCTGCCCCGGTTTGATTGGCACTTCCTCCGCCCCTCCAGTACCTAGTGACAACTCCCTCATCACTTTATCAGGAGACTCCCGTTTCTCTTTTAGGATCTCCTTTTTAATCTGGGGCTTTTCCACAGTTTGGATCTCTCTATTAGTAAAAGAGAGCCCTTTTTCTGTCTGAACGGCCATCATTTTTACCTTAATTAGGGGCGGCGTCTTCAGCCCCGCATCACCCCGAGAGACAGCACTTTTCAGCTGCTCCGGTTTGACTGGCGCTTCCTCCGCCCCTTCTGTCATCACACCACAATCTCTTGTAGGGCTCGCAGTGGTTTGGCACCCGCTACTTATCAAATGCGGGCCCATTTCACACTGCGTCCCTATTTCATTATATACGGTACCGGCATTTCCTACTTGTACCGCCAAATCATATAACACGGGACGCTCTCTACCAAACCGCCGTAGGTATTCATCCAGCTTTTTTAATGGCGCTTCAGCTGCTGCTCCCAACTCTCCAACAATCTTCTGTATTGTTGCCACAATCTGTAAGAAACTGTGCACGGGCTGAAGCAACTTCTCCAGCTCGTGCACGTCCAAAAAGTTATTTAATTCAGCCGGAGGTATGCTCAGGAGATCACTAGCCTTACCCTCCAGCTGGGAGCCAATGAGCACGCCCGCTCCTGGCACGTGCTCTGACGGGTTCCGCAAGGGAGCCTGGGATTTGGAGTTTTCGGAGGTCCGCGGTGCCGCTTTGGCTGACTGCGGTCCATCTGTCTCAATTTATCGACAGATTGTTCAGTCATTTCCCAGACCACCTTACCTTTTTGTAGGGAGAGCGGTGCTTCGCTCGCCTCCCCTTTCCTTTTCAGAAAAACCAAGTCCTTCTTTTCCGGGGTGAAGGCAAAAACATCAGGACGCGTACCGTCTGTTTCCCCCACTCTTTCCGGGGTGGTCACGTGCCCTTTTCCAGCACCCGACATGCGGAAGTCCTTTTTATTTTCAGGCAGTGATGCGCGTACACCATCGTCTTCAGGAGGTTTTCCTGCCTTCCGCAGAGTCTCCGGGTGGACACCTGGGAGGTATGTGCACGGGACAAAATGGGTTATTTTAAAAAGGTTTTCAAATGCTTCCCCGGCACATACCATCTTTGAAGTCGTCCTCCTCCGGATGTTTCTCCCGAGACGCGTAACCACTCCATGGCTCGTCTTGAGCATAGGCCAAATTAAACATAGGACCTCCACTTGGGCTGCCGCTCTGCTTAAGTTTTTTCTTCCCCATGACGTTCTTGGAAACGGAAGGTTTTGGGCGACGTTGCCAGTGTGTCTGAACGTTGTCTTCTCAGGGTTCTGTCCACAGTAAAATTTATTTAAATTCAGGTCCTCTGCCAAATCCGACGGCCAGAGACTCCTGCAGACTACGCCAACTGTGATAGTTTGAGACCTCCGTGACCCCTTGAACCCTCAAACTAGACGTCAGACACCAGGTAAAAGTCCAAATATGTAGTTGTATGGCAGGATGACATTTCCTGTGATATATTGCTGCCAACTGCTGAACAAACTACCCTATTCTGTTCGTAGATCTCTTTCTATACTTCTCGAAATCCATTATTCTTCCCTGTGCAATTTAAATACATTATAAATGATCTTAATAACAAATCTATCCTCTATGATCATTTCATCAAAAGTTATCAAATGGTTTTCCCTTTATGATACAAATTGGTCAATTAACTTTTGACGTTCATTTTCAAACATTTTGAAAAACAATATAAAATGCCCGCAATGCTTCTTCCCCCCCAAACAGACTGTGATAGTTTGTGGCGTCCGTGACCCCTTGAACCCTCAGACTAGACGTCAGACACCAGGTAAAAGTCCAAATATAATATTTATTATTATAAATAAGTGCACAAATGCACCCTCCTCTCCACAATACTCAATAATAATAATAACAACAATAAACAATAACCAATCCTCCACTCCCAGACGCGTTGCCCACCCTTCCATCCAGCTCAGCTCGACGTCTGGGATTTCCCATAGTCCTTTTATATTCCCTGACCCGGAAGTGTTTCCCATCCTACAGTCCATGTGATTTCTTATCACTTCCGGGTCAGATAAAAAAGTCCTTTTCTTCAACCCGGAACTTGCCTACGACGAACTTCCGGGTTATAGGGCACAAACTCCTCTCTGGGCCTCCCTGCAGCGTCATCTGTTGGCCCCTGTGATATCCAGCAGGGCTGTAAAGGAAAACTCCATTGTCCAGGATTCCTGCTGGTATTTGGGGGCACTTCCATGCAGCAGGGACAGCTCCATCTGGCGGCCTGGGGGTGTTTGGCCAGGGTGACAGGCCGGCCATATCCCACAATACATTGTTTGCAGAATAACACCTTTATGTTTTACCAGTATAATAAAAGTATTGGTTAAGTCCACAATGTCCCAACCAAATTCTATCAATTATCATCTATTCTCTTCTTTACTGTTAAACTTCATTGTGTCCTTGACTGTTGGTTCAAATTGATATGTGTCTTCTCTTATTACTGTATTGCCATATTACTTGCCACTCATTTAAAACTAGTTTTTTAAATACATTACATGCTTTCCTATAGGTAATTTTAAATCTCCTTTAGGTAGATAGATAGATAGATAGATAGATAGATAGATAGATAGATAGATAGATAGATAGATAGATAGATAGATAGATAGATAGATACTTTATTAATCCCAATGGGATTAATTTATTTATTAATTTATTTATTCAGTAATTTCATTTCCCGGTATTCCTTTAATGTCCCAGAATCCATATTAATTTTACTAATATGTTGTACTTCTAGTATCAATTTATCTCTATTAGCTAATTTTCCAGACTATAAAAGAAAATCAGGATGATAACAAATCAGTTAAAATAGCTACCCTCATGAAATTTAATTTCAGTTGTTCAATCCAGGGCCAAAAAATTATTTCCATTTCATTTGAAAACAACTGGTAATTCATCTGAAACCCTGATATTAACTTCTTTCTTAAAAATTTTCACATGAAATGCCAGTGGTACTGAATTTTTTTCCAGGTTTTTAGACCCAACTATATATATTTGGTTGTACCCCTTGAATATGTAGACTGGCACTTTAAGTATCTTATTTTTGACTTATTAAACTTGTATCTTTACCTTCTTTAGTTAAATTAAAATCAATATCTGATTTAACTAAATGCTATGGAGGCCATACTTAAATTATATTATTTGCTACGGAGTATTCTTGTAATACTAAATCGGATACTAATGATATGACCCCTTTCCCAACAGAGTCATGCTTTGTTATTCCATACTGATATTCCCAGCAGCCTTTCAAAATGTCAGCTGTCCAACAATTATTATAATTATAATTATTGTTTTATCTTAAATAAGCCCAATAATTCAGATCAAACAAACATCTTCTAAGGTTTAACAGCATTTCTCCTATCTCTACCAACAGCGCAGTAGTTGGTACAGATGGAAATGCGCCTATACATATTCTAATTGCCCTGTATTGTATTCTGTCTAATTGTAGGCTTGCTGAGCCATATGCTTGACATTCATAATCCAATATAGATCTAATCAAGGAAGTATATATTTTAAGTTGTAGTGTTCTATCAGCCCCCCATACCTGTCTAGACACACATCTCATTAGATTAATGAAAAATGTAACAGACTTAATCTCTTGGATATGTATTTTCCAACTTAATTCATTATTATTCCCAAAAATCTAAATTTATTCTTCCATTCTACAGTATTAGAAAATTATACAGAAGTAATGACTTTTAATATTTCTTCACGAGAAACAAACTGCTACTGTTTTTGCTACTGACAACTTAAAACCCCAATGATTGGTCCATAATTAGGGTTAGGGTTAGGGGTATTCAAAGTTTCTTCTTCTCTTCCAAATAGCCCCATCATCTGCAAAAACAGAGATATCTACATATTATACCATACTAGGCAGGTCATTCATCATTAAATTAAATTCAACTAATAACACCATTTTGTGTTGTGCCACTATCTATTCTTAATTCTGCTGATGATTCACTGACTACCCTTACTTTTAGATAAAAAGTATGAGGGGTGATGCATGCTAAAATTAAGACTCTCAATGCGGTAATGCGCATTCGCTTGCGGAGTTTCAAGACTCGCAATGCAGGCAAGCTCAGTCAGTATTAAGACTTGAAAGTCCTCGTTCGTGTACTAGTGTTGCCATGGAAACTGATTCCCATAGTGCACTTTACACAAAATGGCGGCTTACACAAAATGGCGGCGCAGGAAGGGTAAGTGAGTGTTTGTGTCATTACCAGTTTACATATTTTATAACAATCTTTTTGTGCAATCTCGAAATACAAACGCATGTCACAAGTAAACTTGGAGTATTACACATTGTTTTAAAAATCAAAACTGATGCAAACGTAAATGTTATTACCAACGATGACTTTAATTTGCAAAGTTTTCCTTTCTCTTTCTTGATTATGGAGAGAAATATTGTATAAGAATAGTTTTTAATATTGTTATAGACGTTATCCATTGTAATAATCTGAATTATTGATTAACTGAATTAAAGTTAACTATTAATATTTTTTTAAAAAACCACATTCACATATTGCCATTTGTATATTTTGAGTGTTTTAACTTCAACCAGGTAATATGACCTTGTTACTGTTTCAGATTTTCAAGTGTTCCTTGGGATTTTCTGAATATGTCGCAAATGTCTTGGAAAACACAGCTCGACACCTGCAAAGTATAAATTCTCAACAGAGTGACAGCGATTTTATTAATTTCAGAATAGAGCAAATGTTGAACCATTTGGTAAGGGGTTTCCAAAATATCATGGTGCATGGAATCGATTTAGCCATACAGAATCCTGAAAGAGCCCTCGAGTTACTGGGTCCCCAGCCCAGAACTTTCGCTATTGGGTTTGACCCCGGAATAATTTGGAGTGGTAGCAGGGGCTGCCCCAAAGTAAATGTGACTGAAGACCAACTTGAATTCTTTTTTGAATATGACTTTACTGTTCTGCAAATATCACAGATGCTGGGAGTGAGTGTTAGAACAATCCACAGAAGAATGGATGAATATGGCCTTTCAATCAGCAACACATACAATAATATATCTGATGATGAATTATTTGAAACAGTTAAAGACTTCATCACAGAATATCCAAATTCAGGCTATAAAATAGTGACAGGCTTTCTAAGAAGTGTTGGAATTAGGTTATTGTTTGCTATAACTCAATTTTTTTTTTTTTACTATTTAGACTAGTTAATGTAGTTCCTGAAAAATACATGCATTTTTAGTTACATACGGTCTCTAACATTTAGAGTGCAGCAGAAAAGAGTAGTGGCAGCAGTGAGAGCTGTTGATCCAGTTGGCACTTTTCTCCAAGGTCTCAGCATATACTAATGCGAAAGTGTTATACTGTTCCATCACCTTTAGCACTGTGGCACATTGATGGTAACCACAAGTTAATTCAGTAAGTACACTGTATTATCGATGTGTAGTCTTGCACAGAATTTATTGAATAATATGTACATTTTATTAATACTTGTGTTATTCAAGTTATATTTAAGAATATGGCATCACCAAATGGTTATTTTTGTGTTAGATGGAGGATTATAATACATAGATGTATCGATGGATACAGTAGAAAAATAATTTATCTTAAAGCCAGCAACAACAACAAGGCTTCTACAATTCTGAGGAATTTTATTGAAGCTGTGAACACTTTTGGTTTGCCATCTCGTGTCAGAAGTGACAAAGGTTTAGAAAATAAAATAAATAAAAAAAAGTGGCTAGATTTATGCTAGCACACCCACTTCGTGGTCCAGGTAGTTTAACATTCTTTAATTATTATAAATTATGTTTTGATTTACAGTTTGTTCTGTTAAAATGGCTTTGTAATGTTAACGTAAATTAATTCACTGTAGCTTATCTTAAATCTTTTTATAAGACAGAGGCAGTCATATTGCAGGCAGAAGCATTCACAATCAGAGGGTCGAGCGTTTATGGAGAGATGTATGGTATACAGTTACCAGTAATTACCATTCAGCATCCCAGTACCTCCAAGAAATGCAAGCTCTGGACCCCAACAATGAGGTTCATCTCATTTGCCTGCACTATGGTATGATCCCAAGACTCAATCAGCACCTTGAAATGTTTGCTAGGGGTTGGAATAGGCATCCCCTTTCATCAGAGCAAATGAGATTACCACAGCAACTTTGGATACAAGGCCTTCTGTCCAATTACAATAACCACGCAACCGCAAACTGAAATGTTAGGATCAAACCTGGTAAGTTCTTTGTACAACTGCATGTAAAACTAAAATCATTGTTTTTTTATTAACTGTAGAAAACATAAAAAGAGCACAATGTTTTGTACTTTTTCAAATACTTTTTTTTTTTTTAAAAAAAGATGGATTTCACAGAATATGGAATTGACTGGGATGGACCAGTTCCTCGTCATAAAATGCTTGCAACAGTATAAATCCCAGAATCTCCAATTTCAATTCAAAATACTGCTGTTCCTACCCTCTCACAGACCATAGATCCACTGAGAGTGATATTTTTCTTGAAGCTGTCAGTGTTGTAAAAAATATCAATTAAAAAGGCAAAAAAATTCATTCCAACAAACAAAATATATTTATTCCAATTTTATAATTTATAACATGTCAAAATATGAAATTCACTTACTGATGCAAAAGACACAAAATAAAGCATTCTTTTTAAAATGATGGAATTACTAATGTAAACAGAACTGTGATAAACTAAAAAAAAATGTTACTTTGAATTGGAAGGAATTCAGTTAATGTATAAAATTGTTTTTGGAAATATACAAAATTAGTGAAAAAACTGAACTCTAGAACAAAACACTATAAAATGCCTTCCATGTTTTGAAACATGGTTTCTATACTTAAACATTTATACCAAAAGGTATAATATTAGGCCGTACCAAACCCAGGAGAATTTTTTATCCCAAAATCAATGTCCTCTTTGAAAGAGTTGTAGGAACTCTTGCATGGAATTCGTAAAGTACAAGAGCAAGTGTTTGCTTGTGGGAACTTGAAGTCATCATGAAGAAATTCCAGAGTGGAGATGGGCTAAATCCTAGTTCTGGTATACAGTCACTTACTGTTGCAAATATAAGGATTTCTTAAAGTATAACTCCACAAATTCCCACTGGGGAGGACAAAAATAAATACATTAAAATGCTATATTCTCTCAGTGCATAATAAGTTTGACTTATGTAAGTTATGTGTGAATAGTCAAAAGAAAAGAGGGCAGACATGAGACATTTTAAAGTAATACCACCTCCCATATGTCAAGGAAAATAGTTGAAATCTAGTGACTATGGGTATAATAGTCCTTGGGTGGATTTGAATTTATAGTGTCACCATACAAGGCATATGAATTTTAGGCTTAGTGTAAAATGTTCCTTATAACGTTTATTAGAATGACTCAGTGTGTCTCAATAATATATCTGAAAATTAAATATTAAGATCTGAGAAATACTGATCTTCTCTGGTCCACAAAATATTTAGATCTTCATTGGTGTGACAGAATGAGAATACTAACAAGCCATACAATTAAAGTGTTTCATTAACAGCTAAATAAGAAGATGGTTGATTAAAAAGGCAGCCTTCTAGGACTGATTGTAACACGCTGAATCAGTTATCTGTTGGCTTGCTATGTATCTCTCTACGGTTTGGCTGCTGGTTAAGAAAAAAGAAAAAAAAAAACAAAAAACAGGCAAGTCAGTCATAGTTAAGGCATATTCATTAAGCTAAATTAGCAGTAGTTCCTCATTACTAATTAAGAAAGTGCCTGGAGTGAAAACCTGCACCCACTTTGTATCTTCCAGGATTAGAGTTTGACACCCCTGATTAATAGTGTATAACCTATGTATAAACCCTAACATGGCTGCCCATGAAACATATAAAAATAATGAAGAAACCATACTCTCTGCATCCAGTAGATAATCTCTCCAATAGCTGATGGTTTTATTTTCTATATCGATTGCTCCCTCTATCCAAACAATTTTCTTTAAATAACTGTTCTATCATCTGTCAGCTTCAGGTTGGTATTTGTGAAAATGGGCTTGAATATGGCTGGGTGAGCCCTTACTGCATCAAGAACTCCACAAGAACGCAGCCCATCTAGGAATCTACAATAAATCAAATATATGTTACTAGCCAACCCGCGGCGTAGCACACACCGCATAATTATGTATTGATGGGTGAACACTTCCTGAACGACACAGTTGTCCAAATGGGGTGGGTTTGTGGATGCCACTGTGAGTAAATGAAAAGGTAGACCTCTGGAGAGAGCAACATATAATTGTCCGTGACTGAAAGCGGGATCGTCTGTGACGAAGAAGGCCACGCTGGTGAAAGTTACTTCGTCGGTAGGGATAAGTGTCAGTACTTGTAGATTAAGGTGTACCGAGTCTTCGTTGTTGACGCTTAATATAGCTTGCGTACTGAGATGTTCCGGAGTCACAGCTGAGAAACACTTTTTTAATGTCTTTTAAGCACAGGGGAAAAAATGAACATGTGAAACATCCATAATGTAAGCCACCAAGAAAAGTAACATTGCAACAATACTATCTACGACCCGATCTCTGTAAACAGAAGTGATAAGAAAATCGAGCCCAGTGTATTCTTTAACTGCCTTGTGGCGCTGTAGTAGTGCTGCTGCTTTACAGTAAGGAGACTGTGGAAGATTGTGGTTTCGCTTCCCGGTGTAATAGTAAAAGACAAATTATCTGCGACAAACAAATTGTTTTACACGCTGCATACCAACCCGCGGCGTAGTATATGCCGCATAATCACGCCGCTTTTTCAATGTTTTTTAAGCAGAGGGAAAAAAATGAACATTTGCAAAATCCGTAACGCTGCTTTGAGTAAGTACAATGCACATGTGTTTAATTTGTCGGCCACTTTTTGCCAGCCATGTTTTCTGGTTAGGGCTGCTTTTGCAGTGTTACCGCTTGTGCATATTAAATCTTGAAATCTTTCGAGTAACTAATTAACTAACTAACACCAACCCACCCACACACACAGCTTGTGTGAAACAAATGCGCCCGTACTTTCATAATTTTGTTGCAGCCTATAGTGGAGTCAGGCACAGAGAAGGTCAGCTGCTGAGGGAGCGTCTCGACTGTTGCAGGGCCTGCATCGGTAAAGCAGGTGAGATGCTAATGAAACAGGCACAGGGCATATTGGTTTTTAAAGACTGCTTCCTTCGTTGTGTTTTAACCTCAGTTTTAAAGGATTGTTTTAAGGATCCCATGGGATACCCCTTGCAAACTGTTTTAGACGCTGCATTCAGCAATTCACATCCGCGACAAACATGCCTCTTCTTACATGGTCCTGCCGCGTCCACCCTCATTCTCAAAGCATACACGCTGCCTGGTCACGTGCCTGCTCGCAAGAGCAACTCACAGAGACCCGCCCACCAACTCTAAGACCATGGCGTGTAAAACAGTTTGCGATGGTGGTGCATGCGTCACAACCGAAAAGAATAATGAAAAGTCAACGTGGCTCAGAGGTGCATGTGGACTCCTAGCACAGACGAAAGTGACTTACGGGGTGGTCAGTGAGTTGTTGTGTTTTCCGTGTTCCTGCAGGACCATCTAAGAAGACGCATGTTTGTCGCGGATGCGGTGGATGCGGGCCGGGGAATAAAGAGTGTTGGTGGGTGGGGAAACGTTTTCTGTGTTCCTGCAGGACATTCTAAGAAGACGCATGTTTGTCGCGGTAGCGAATTGCTGTATGTAGCGTGTAAAACAGTTTGTGATGTTGCACGCGGACATGCGTCGTAACCGAAAAGTCAACGTGGCTCAGAGCTGCATGTGGACTGTAGCACAGACAAACAGAAATGACGGCGTGTTTTCCGAGGCGTCGCGTCCGAGTTTGTGGGCGTGGCTCTGCGAGTTTTTGTCGTATCCAATGGTCTTAGAGTTGGTGGGCGTGGCTCCTTCCTGTGTGCTTTCATGGGTGTGGGCATGGCTCCTTCCTGCGTGCTTTCATGGGTGTCTTGCCTGTTCTGGTGGCGGCTTAGAGAATTATAATATATAGATATCTTTATCCACCTAGTAATTTTCCAAAATTGTATGGTCTAAATTATATGGTCACAAACAGTCATAGCTTACAAAGCAGCAACACCTTGTAGAGGAGGTCGCATAGACACAGATCCAAACTCACTCGTACTTGGAAAGAAATCTAAGGTTGTCGGTTAAACTAGAAAGGAAATACTTGTAATTGTAATACCCAGGATAAACATGCCAATTGTACACAGTAATTCATAGCAAATCCTAGATCCACAAGACAATAACAGCATTTGATTACCTTTATTTATAGGATTAAGTGAGCCTATATATAGTTAGAGTTTATTGGTAATTGTTTCAAAATATTCTATAAAAATAGCATTTTTTTTGTAAATTGATTATAGTACCTTTCAAATATTGTTCTTGTTCTTTGAAGAACATACCAGTTGATTACATCTTGCAGAACCTCCTTTTTGTTGTGCATAGTAATATTCCTTAAACACCCAGCTAGTGTCAGAAGATTGCTGCACTTTTCAACTGCTGTCAATAGTTCCTGTGGACATTCTGATTTTGCCATCTAAACATTTTAACAGAAAATATAAAATGTAATCACTAGAAACACTTGGTCACTTGAAAAAACACCCTGTTCATACCTCAGACAGCAAGCATTTTATTTCGTGGTCATTTATATCCCCAATATCTGCTTGTACATTGTCTGAACCCGAAACTATGGCATGGTATAACACTGGAGCAAAGAAGTGTGGTGATGGTCCTCCATGCACAATACTCATTGCTATTAACTGCCCTGTATTTCTGTTAGCTGTTTCCCTTAAAGCTGCTGGACAAAGAAAAGTGCATTTGAAATCAGATTATGTCAATAGATAGAAAGGGGAAAAAAAAATTTTGGACCACAAAACTTACACGGTAGATAGAGTTTGCTGGTTGTCTGGACCTGTGAACATAGGTCTGTCTCTTATATGCTGAAGTGCTAACCTGAAAAATTCTCTCATTGGTCCTCCTAAATCCACAGCACCTTCAGAATTCCCATCACCATCATCATCAGTAAATCTGATGGCCATATTTTTCTGTTATAAAATGACTTGACTTCTCATTGCTTGAAAAGCCCCATCCCAGACATTTTTTCTATTGATATTAAAGCAAACAACTTCATCCATGTTGATTTCTTTGTGCCGTAAGTGCAGAATATCCTGGACACTGAAACAAAATGATGGCAAATCCTTGCTAAAACAAAATGTTAAGAATTACAGATTTGACATTGAAAAATGTAACTTACTTGGCAGCTGTGTTACCTTTTAAGGTTTCGTATATGGCTTGATTGAGCTCCTCATCTTCTGAGTCACTTGAAATGTCCATATTGATTAGATTTACGTAGTCTCTAATGATGAATACAAGAACAAAATATTTTACACAAAAAAAAATTCAAGGGGTTACCAACTTTCACAAACACTGCTGCTAAAGTTGATCACACCTGTAAATACCAGTACAAGACATATGCGCTGGATCAACATTATCCGAAGATACCCTGTGTAGCAACATGTTTTCATCACTGCTTGCTGTAGAACGTGACACACATGTAAATGTTTCATTACCAGAGACAGCTGGTAATCCTTCATCTAAGATTTGTGTTTTACTTGGTGAATCATTACGTAGAGTGGTGGCTCTGAGGCTAGGGATCTGCACTGGCAATCGGAAGGTTGCCGGTTCAAATCCTGTAAAATGCCAAAAGGGACTCTGCTCTGTTGGGCCCTTGAGCAAGGCCCTTAACCTGCAATTGCTAAGCGCTTTGAGTAGTGAGAAAAGCACTATATAAATGCAAAAAAAAAAAAAAAAAAAAATGGTTGTGTCTGTCTGAGTAAAGAAATGACACATAAGCAGGTCATTTTTAATGTAAATGACACGGTTGTCTCATTATTAAAAAGGTATCTTTCATAGTCACTTCAGAATTCTCATTTGTTTAATACTGTTTGTAATACATCTTTTAATATTTAGTAAGGAAAGGTGCTATGTATAATAATCTAGTGGCTCTACAATTACTGTATATAGCCACAGGGTACCTGTGCATTACATATTTTATAGCTGTAACACTAAGTGATTTACACCGGACAAAAAAATTATTAAAGGGAAAGAGGTGGGAACATTGTGCTTTAAAGCACAGAGCTTTAGCCATGAAGCCACACTGCTTACTGCACCCTAAACATGCACTGAACATGGAACAAATATACTTTAAATTAACTTTGACTCGGGCGGCACGGTGGCGCAGTGGGTAGCGCTGCTGCCTTGCAGTTGGGAGACCTGGGGACCTGGGTTCGCTTCCCGGGTCCTCCCTGCGTGGAGTTTGCATGTTCTCCCCGTGTCTGCGTGGGTTTCCTCCGGGCGCTCCGGTTTCCTCCCACAGTCCAAAGACATGCTGGTTAGGTGGATTGGCGATTCTAAATTTGCCCTAGTGTGTGCTTGGTGTGTTTGTGTGTGTCCTGCGGTGGGTTGGCACCCTGCCCGGGATTGGTTCCTGCCCTGTGTTGGCTGGGATTGGCTCCAGCAGACCCCCGTGACCCTGTGTTTGGATTCAGCAGGTTGGAAAATGGATGGATGGATAAACTTTGACTCAATTAACAAGGAGTTGTGGATTATTTGAACCTTCAGATTTTCAGTATTATGGCTAGCTTTGGATACATACACTTGTAGCAAAACACTAGCATTGTAAGTATAACCAAATCAAACATAACAGGCATTTATATATACTATAAGTCTGAAATGTACAAAAATACTTTAAAAGGACATATATAAGTAAATATTACAAGGTGCAAAATATTAATTATTACCTTGTGAACTGTCTTATGTGTTGACAATTTGATTGCAGAGGAGTCATTTGTTCACATATCTGGCATTTCTCTAAAGCCACTTCTTGAATCTAAAATTAAAATTTTACACGGAGTTAATTTAAAAAATAACCATCATAACCATCGACAATTCCTGTGTTATAGTGGTTATGTGTCGATTTTCACATCTGCATGAGCAGAACTTCAGAATTAACAATTTTTGTTTTCCAAGAAATAAAGTTTTGAATTTTATAAGGATAAAATGTGTAATTCTGTGTAAGTTATTTTAATTATTAATATTATAATTAATATAGATGATCAGTTTAGCAGTTTGCTGTCTTAAGTTTGAATTTAGTAGTCACAAGGAAAGTCAACTTAGTGGTGGAGATGAATGCTGGATTATCTAAATAAAATCATTTTTTTGAAAGCATTAGGCTTATATTCATGTTGAGAAAAAAAAAGTAAATTAATAAACACATACACACATTCATTTGTAAGAAACACTGTTTAGCTTAAAATAAAGAGAGGGAAACCATGGAACACATCATTAAACAATTAAATTTGATTTATAGCATTTACATTTAAAAGCACACATGATCTGTCAAATTTTAAAATTATATATATTACAAAAGTAAGCCTTATCAGAAATATCACCATTAAGTTTAGCAATTACCTCTTGTTCACAGCCACTGTTGGTGTCTAGGTTAGTCTGAAGTGGTCTTATATATGCCACCTCTTGGTTGAGGCCACTCAAAGAAATCTGACACTGTACCCACTGGCTGGTATTGTAATAGGGTGTAAAGTTTTACACCTAAAACTCCTCAATATTTCAAACCCTCCTGCTGATTTTAGTGCTGGATAACTTGCAAACAAATGATTTATGAGATCTTCATAACTTCCATTTTTGTCTGGAAAAGGCCACAATTTTGCAAATGAAGAAGTTCTTCAGGACCAGGCACAGTGTTAGAGAGAAAAAGTAATGTGTCCAAGTTCCTGCTGCATAAGTAATTTTCTTTTTGATCTTGGGGTACTGGATTCTTTGTCCCCTTGAACGGTCGTATGGTTGGAAAAGCTGGACAAGATTCTTTTGAATTTGGTCCCGTCTTGTAACTGTGGATTGTGCAAGCACACTAGGAGTTGTTTATTCTCTTTGTATCAAAGTTGAACAATTAGACTCTTCTTAACATGTTGATAAACTTTCCGATTTTCTTCTCAAAATTCTAGCAGCTTCCTGCAGCAAACGGGCTGCTTCAAAATTGGCAAGCTCATCACTTAAAAAAAAAAAAATAATAATTTAGTAACAATAATTGGCAATATGGTTACAGCTTTGATCTTTAGTAGTAAATATGATAAGGTCATATCATGTAATTGTATTACCTGGGGGACCTCAACTCTCTCATCTGCATCTTATCGTAGTATATGTTTTGTCAGTCTGGCTTTAGTAACCTATAAAAGTGAAGGCTTGTCACTGAAAAATATTGTGCAAATAACGCAATGCACCCAACAGCATTTACAAGATGACAAGATTCCCTGTTTGCAGGAAAGATAAACAAATAGTGTGTACATGCGACAATAATTTTTGAAAATGAATAGATTGAAAAATAGTTTTGTACACTAATGCTCTTTTAAGTGGCTCTGCAGCTAGTGTACAAACAAGCAAATACTACTTCTGTTTTGCTAGCCTAAATATCAAAATAGACAAGTGGAATGCTGCACGTTTACTTATGACATGTGTTTGTACTTCAGGATTGCACAATACGCTGCCAAAATTGCTATAAAATGTGTAAACTGGTAATGACACAAACACTCACATACCCTTCCCGCGTCGTCATTTTGTGTAAGGTGTATTATGGGAATTGGTTTCCATGGCAACACTAGTACATGAATGAGGACTTTCAAGTCTTAATGGCGAATGAGCTTGTCCGCATTGCGAATCTTAATGCTCCGCAAGCGAATGTGCATTCACGCATTGTGAGCCTTAATTTTGGCATGCATCACTCCCCATAAAAAGTCCCTTATCCACCTCTAATTTGCATATCTTAATAACCCATCGCTCCATAACATGTCATATGCCTTTTCTATATCTATAAATACTGCAACAAGTATCTCCTTGTTAACCTCTTTATTTAGGACTCCAGTCTTAAAATCTGATCAGTTGTACTTCTGCCTTTCATTAATCCACTTTGAAAAACTGTAATCAATGCCAGTTTTTCTACAAAAATTAAAAACCCTGTAATCTCTTACTAAATTACTCTTTCCATTTACTAAAATTTGATATAAACACTATAGGCCTATATGTAGTTTTTCCTTCAGTAATAAAATTAAAATCAGCAAAAATAAACTTGTTATTCACATAATTATCGTCATACCAGTCCTTCAGAATCCAATTAAATGTCATAGTCTGTTGATTTCTAACTTCTTTACATTATTCATTCAAATCTTCACCTCCAGCTACCCAAATTTAGTTTTTAGACAGTTCACTTTCTTACTCCTGTATTTCCCATTCACCTTTTTTATCTTGTCCCATGCTTCTTTTGTTGAACAATGCTTTCACCATTACTCCTTTTTTGTAATGTAATGATTTTCCTGCTCTTCGTTACTAACCATTTGTAATCAATTAAACCATTTTATGTAAAAGTTTTCCTTGAATATTCTCTTTCTTTTGTGAATTACCATCACAGCATGGGACCATTTTTGGCCTCACATACTTTATTTTGTTAAGTGGAATATATTTAACAGCTGCCTCATTGATATTATTTAAAATTATCCATTTTTCAGCTAATTCATCACAAATATTCTTAAATATTGTACAAATACAAATATTGTATTCCAGTTTGCTTTTTTAAAATTAAAACTTGGTATCCTATTCATATAATGAGATTTACATATATCTATTTTTATTATCAGGAAATGATCATTCACCATTTTTGCCTCTTAATCTATCGCCCAATCACTCCAAACAGCCCACCTACTGGACACAAACGTTACATTCAAACAACTACACACATTTCTATAACTGTCATAGCTGGTCCCTCTACCATCATTTAGGCATACAAGATTTACTCCATCTAGCAGCTGTTCTAGACAATCTCCATTTTTATCTGTATTTTTTACTGTCCCACAGTACATTGTGAGAATTAAAGTCTCCAAATTTAAACTTAAATTTATAAACAGCTTTTCGAATTCTTGTTTTTCCAAAACCCCTCCTGGACTGTACTATAAAAATTAAATACTACTATGTTATACTTAAATTCCATATTTATCTTATGTTCTATATATATGACATCATTTCAAACACAAATATAAAACCTACAACCTGAGATAACTGATCTTTTCTAATACAATCAAATCCCTTTAAACTGAAAATGAACCTTTAGCCAGGTTTCTTATATACAAATCACCTCTGGTAAAATGTTCACAGATAGCAAATGGTCAGGAATTTAAGCAATATATACTATTAAACTTCTTGCATTCCAGTGACCAAATTAGTTAGGAGTTTGAAATAGTTTCTGTAATTTATCAGTGTTGCCTTCAGTTATGTTTAAGTACTGACCTCATAATTATTTTTAATTTTCCTAGAATTCTTCCTTGCCTGTGCAGTACAATTTACAACCACCACAATAAAAGCTATTTATCTACTATTTAAGTTTCTTGTTTAAGTACATCTCTTGTTATATTGTTTACATGTTCTAAAACATCTTCCATTATTACTGGTTTCATATTTTATTCCACAGCCTTTGATTTTTCTTGAGTTACGCCATTATGCTTGCCATCCTTCTCTCTAACTTTTCTTACTGCTTTGGCATATGATGTTTTTAATTGTTTTAACTTTTTGAACTTTTTTTGCTACTTGATAATAATTGCACCCTCCATAAGCTGCATAATTATTCCCAACCACAATTACATTTCAAAATCAGTTCTTTACATTCTTCATACTTATGATCACCAGTGGCCTCATGCATAACGCCGTGCATAGAATTCACACTATAACATGACGTAAGCACAATAGCGGAAATGTGTTTACGCACAAAAAAATTAGATGCATAAATCTGTGCGAACGCCAACTTCCACATTCTTCCGCTCCATAAATCCCGGTCAGCATGAAAAGTAACACACGTGCACGCGCCTGCTGTCCCGCCCCAACTCCCCCCAGAATTATGCCTCTTTGAATATGCAAATCAATATAAATATCCCTTAAGCTCAGCCTTCTGTGAAAAGACAATGGAAAAAGCAAGAGGGAAAATAGAAGAATTTCAGCAAATACCAAGTGGAGGCAAGGAAAAACTTACTATTTGTTGGTTTAAACTGTGGTATAAACAACAAAAGGAAGTTGATTGAGTAACATAGCGTGTCGGAGAAACTCGATTCACAAAGTCGCACAGTGCCCGAAATAAAAAAGAACTTGTCAGATATCAAAGTTGCTGCGAAAAGGCGAGTTGTAACCCACCATCTGAGTGTCACATGAAAGCTTATTAGGGTACAGAGGAAAAAAAAGGCACACAGTGGGGGGAAAAAAAGCACGAAATGTCAACTTTAATCTCTAAATTTCTACTTTAATCATGTAGTTTATTTTGTCATTAAAGTACAACATCATAAACTTCATCCTAAATTGTTTAATTTACTATTTTCTCAATCCCATCGTAAGTAAAGTAGCACGTTAAATGCTTTGTTTTGTATTTGATCTTCTATGTGCTCTGTGTGTATGAATCACTATGTGCTTCCGGGCTTTCTCTTCCTCCGACAGGTTCACAGAATCCATTACATTTGTGATATTACAGCTCTCTGAATAATTAAAATACTGAGATGTATACTTGATATCATTTTCATGATGATAGGAGTTAAAGCATGTTATTAAACATGGGAACATAGTGGCAAAGTGATTGTTCATGTCTCATGCAAGATGCTTGCTGCGCCATGCGCGACCTTCGATGAAATACTTTATTGGAGCAGTACTGTCTCTTTCAAACGTACTAACCTCCAATTCCTGTCCTTACTTTTCTTTCTCCAAATACCCAATCGCCACACAATCAGCTCTGTAATAGACTTTAAGCCATCTGTAAGCTTAGAACACCGATTATTCAATACCTTTAAGGAACATCGAAATATCTTCGTAGTATGTGTTTAATTATTCTATCCATCTATCCTTCCAGTGTCACGTCAGCACCAGCAATAATACAGCGTGAGGCAGGTACAATCCGTGAACGGAGCGCCAGCAGCTCGCTAGTGCTGCAGCACCGTGTAGTTCAAGTTAAAGTTTTATCTGTATAATATAATAAACATATTTTGCTGCATTTCATCTTAAAAATGATATCGTTATCATATGTAAATACACGCTTTATAAAGTGGCTCAGGTTGTGCAATATTATATACTGAATCACAAGTTTACAGTGAGGTAATTGTACTTATAAGTACAAACAGTTCTACAAGGAGCACTTGATGGACTAATTGAGTGCATTTCGAGTTCCTGGGATGAAACTGTTTCTGAACTGTGAAGTCAGTACAGGAAAGGCTCTGAAGAGTTTGCCGTATGAGAGCAGTTCAATAGACAGCATGGCTGAGGCAGCGTGTGCTTGATGCTGTATACTGATAATTCTCTTTCCAATCAGCTGCTGTACAGCTGTGATTCACACTAAGATACAGTGATATAAGTACTCCGAGTGGTGCAGTGAGAATAATATGGAAAAAGATGATCCGATGTGGCAACACCTAAAGCGAGCAGCTGAAAGAAGAAGGTGGTGCAGTGAGAGTAACAATGCTAAAGCAATTATGGTATTTGGAATAGTTTGACCATTCTGTGGACCATTATATTGTTACAGGTTAATTACAATCAGATGCATTAAACTAATAAACAATATGCGGTTAATTTCAGTGTATTTATAATGCCACGTCAGGGATGTGGATCTAAAAAAGAATGGCTAACCACATAGAATAAGTAGCACTGCTTTGACGCTGGATGCCACCAGTCTGCAAAACCGAGTGGAGAACTTGCATATGACAGAGTATGAGCTACCGTGGAAATGTGCGTGGCTTTACGCCAAGTTTAGGTTTTATAAATCGCTATTTGAATGTGGAAACGTTCTTACGCAACATTTTTGTGTGTACGCACCATTTATACATGAGGCCCCAGAACACTTGACACACTTTCTTTTTCCTTTTACATATTCCTACTGTATATTGAAATCTTTGACACATAAAACATCTAATTGGTTACGGTATATACAATTCTTAACTGTATACATCTTGTACCCCAAATTCATTTTACTGGGTAAATTACCTTTAAAAGGCGAAGCAATGGACTTCTCTTTAAATACTAATTCAATATCCATCTAAAATGTTTTGTTTCCATAAATGCTGTATTATTTCTTTAATATTTATATCTACTGCTATACTCAAAATTACTCCTTTCCAAAATCTCTTCTAGGCACATATGCCACAATCAACATTATACCTAAACTAGAAAATAATGTTTTTTCTTGTTGTTCCATAGTTTTATAAAAAAAAAAAAATCATTAAGTGACCATTCAACAGTTTTTATCAGATTCTTTAACTACCCCATCATACTCCTAATCCAGGATGCCAATAGGTTATATGCACACAGTGGTGCTGAAATCTCAGCCAGCTTAATCCCTTCAGTTGTCTGTAATGCAGTTGTGATTTTTGTTTAGTGGCCAGAATGTTTGAGAAAAAAGTTTCAGCATACAGTAGTGCTGGGCGGTGTACCAGTTAATACTGAAAACCGTTTAATTTTTGTTATGATATGGATTTTTCTTATACCACAACACTGGTTTAAATAGCCTAAACAACGTTCAGCACATGGCGCAGCGGGAAACTGTTTAAGGGGGGTACTTTTTCACTGCTACACCGCTAAACATCCGTGGCAGAGTGACGGGCACTGAGCAGGCTCCTGTTAATCATGGAGAATCCACTGCATCCACTAAACAGTATCATCTCCAGACAGAGGAGCAGCTTCAGCGATAGACTGCTGTCACTGCCCTGCTCCACTGACAGACTGAGGAGATCGTTCCTCCCCAACACTATGCGACTCTTCAATTCCACCCGGGAGGGTAAACGTTAACATTATTCAAAGTTTTTGTCTGTCTGTTCACCTGCATTGTTATCACTCTTTAATATTTTCTTTATCAGTATGCTGCTGCTGGAGTATGTGAATTTCCCCTTGGGATTAATAAAGTATCCATCCATCTATCTATCTATCTAAACACACATGCAATGGAGTACATGCAGTAGTGGAGGTATTACGTGGTGAAAATGGACAGAACATTCTGAAACTGAAGTAGTAGCAGACGATAAAGTTTAACATGATGACACAGAAGAACTTTTGCAGAAAAAAAAGGAGTCACGTCTATTGTCTGGAGATACTTTGGTTTTAAAAGATTGGATGTGTACCATTATGTTCAAATGTGTGAATACTGTTTCTATACTACTGGATAATACTGGAAGCCAAGTTGTACTTGTTTTATTTTTTTTCAATACTGTGTAATGTACCTTGGTACTGTGTAATAATGTGACATATTGACTTTATTCTCAACATTTCCACTTTAATCTCGACGCTAATGACGAGAATAAAGTCGACATGTTGACTTTCTTGTAATTTGTCATTAAAGTAGGACATTGTAAACTAAACTTTTTTTTATCAAACCCCGTCATAAGTTAATGTAGCACATTAAATATTTTGTGTTAAGTGTTCCCCAAGCCATGTTAATCACTACGTGCTTCTTAAACTGACTTCCTCTTGCATTAAGAGGAGGCGCAGGCAGCACACGGAATACATTAATTTCATGATATTCCTGCTCCCTGAACATTTTGAATGCCAAGATAAATACTTGATATCATTTTCATGATAAAATGCATTAAAGTATGTATTAATCATGTGGGGGCACGGTGGTGTGGAGCTTGCACTGCTGCCTCGCAGCAAGGGGGTCCCGGGTGTTCCTTGCCTTGAATTTTCATGTTTTTCTGATGGGTTTACTCAGCAAGCTTCAGTTTCCTTTCAAAGTCATGTAGGATGTATGGTTTTGTTATGCTATATTGACCCTAGTGTATGTATTGCTCGTATTCACCCTGCGATGTGCTGGCACCCATTCAGAATTTGCTCCTGCCTCGCACACAATGCTTGCTGGGATGGGCGCAACCCTGAATGGATGGCATAATTAAACATGTATGCTGAAGATTTTTTTTTAAAGTTCTGAATACTCCATGGTCTAAGTTTAGAACTCGTTTTAATTGCACAAAGACAATTGTGTGGTGATTGGTTATATGGAGAAAGAAAGGATAGGAACGGAACTGGGGGATTGGTACGTCAGACAGAGACAGCACGCATGCAATAAAGAAAGCTCGCTCAGAAGAACATCCATTGAATTCTGTTTTCGTGTCTCCGACCATCAGATCACGAACCCAACATTTAAACAATATTTAAGTTAAACCTGTGTGATACCCATTCGTAAATCGTTTTTTAGAGCATCGTCACACCTGCCATAAAGTTCTCTGCATTGAACGTACACCTGGGGGCCCCTTACTGTGAGGGAGCATCACTACCACCACACTACCATGCATGTTTAATACCTGCTTTAATGCATTTCATCATGAAAATGATATCAAGTATTTATCTTAGCATTTTAAATTTTCAGAGAGCAGGAATATCATGAAGTGAATGTCTTCTGTGCAGCGATCGCTGCCTACGCCTCCTCTTAGTGCAGAGGAGGTCAGTTTAAGAAGCGCATAGCGATTAACAACTGAGTCGGGGAACACTTAACACAAAGCATTTAATGTGCTAACTTATGATGGGGTTTGAGAAAATCTAGTAAATTAAACATTGATTTTAGGATGAAGTTTAGTTTATGACATTCTACTTTAATGACAAAATAAACTAAGAATAAAGTGGAAATGTTAACTTTAATCTCGACATAAATGGCGAATAAAGTCAACATGTCGACTTTATTCTCGACAGTTTTTTTTTTCATCACCGTGACCCTAATATGCTTCCGTAGGGCTATACCACAAATAGCGTTATAAATGCAAGTTGCAGTTTTATTATCTATACTAATAAAAGGCAAAGCCCTCACTGACTCACTGACTGACTGACTGACTGACTCACTCACTCACTCACTCATCACTAATTCTCCAACTTCCCGTGTAGGTAGAAGGCTGAAATTTGGCAGGCTCATTCCTTACAGCTTACTTACAAAAGTTAGGCAGGTTTTATTTCGACATTCTACGCGTAATGGTCATAACTGGAACCTGTTTGACTGACTCACTCATCAGTAATTCTCCAACTTCCCGTGTAGGTAGAAGGCTGAAATTTGGCAGGCTCATTCCTTACAGCTTACTTACAAAAGTTAGGCAGGTTTCATTTCGAAATTCTACGTGTAATGGTCATAACTGGAACCTGTTTTTTGTCCATATACTCTAATGGAGGAAGCGGAGTCACGTATCGCGTCATCACGTATTACGCCTCCTACGTAATCACGTGAACTGAAAACGAGGAAGAGATTTACAGCACAAGTCAAACGCGGGAACAAAGGTAAATGACGTTAATTGTTGACTGTCTTTTAATACTGTGTACTTGTTGAGTGTCTTTTAATACTGTGTAAGCATACATATTAACACATGTGCAATTAAACGTGTGCATTTACGGGGTGATTTCTCAGGCTTAAAAGCTCGCCTTTTATTAAAAAGTTAAATGCAAACTCTTTTCATTCTGAAGGGCACAAACCACATTAGATTTCAGCCGTTAAACGCGCAAAAATGTCGGTACACCAGATAAATAAGCGCAACATATTATCAGTTGTATTGTATGCTTACAATACATATAGAAATGTGTTAATCGTTAACTAATATTATGGGATGTTTTTCGACTTGCACCTCGATTTAAACGATTGCATGTCTTGGTGGGTTTGCGTAGCTTATTGTCAATATCTTTACACCTCTTTTTAAGACTAAATTTAAAAAGGTTTTCTTTTCTTCTTAATTTAAATTTAAAAGCAATACTTCACCGCTGCGAAGCCCCTCTAGCGCTGACGTCCGACGTTCGATTACCGTAAGCGAGTGCAGTTAGTGTGTACGCCTGATGAGCCAAGAATAAGGGGGAAACAGGTGTCGCGTACTCTTTGCATTATTTGACAGTAAACTATTTTCATCCATTCTATGATCTGCTTCTCACAACTGAAGGCACCGTGGCTGATGTTACCTGACTTGCTGGCCAACCATAAGCGTTACCTGGTAGGTAACCACCCACTCACTTCATTCCAATACGGGAATCGAATCTTGGACGTGTGGTTCGTTTATTTGACAGCATGTAGATCGGGGTAATTACATTCACGGCATTCATAGTCTGATTCATAATCTGATTGTATGGGTGGTTACCTACCAGGTAACGCTTATGGTTAGCCAGCAAGTCAGCTCGAAGTGATCACTCGAGTGAACACAGCTTCACAAAAAAACATCCTTAACAAACTGTTATTGGTATATTTTCCCTCAATTTTAAAAGGTTTTCTTTTCTTCTTAATAAAAATTTAAAAGCAGTACTTCGCCGGTGCGAAGCACGGGGATTTGAGCGACTGACGCATACAGACATATTCATGAGTGCAGGTACTTCGGAAAGAAAGCACCGTGTAAACCTAAACTTTAAATTAAGTTCATAGACCTACAAAAGGTTGCCATTGATTTGAGGCAAGATTGCTTTTCTCATGTACAACTATACGTTGCATTCTTAACAGTAAGCTTGCACAGCTTGGTCATATTACAACCTGAGTAATGAACTGACAACGTCGTATACAAACAGAACTATAACAACCGTAATAAACAAACAAAAAAAAAAGTGAAGAACCCTTGGATTTAATAAAAAGGCTCTTTCCTTGGCGAAGCAAGGAAAAAGGAAGACCTTATATGGCGTTCGTTTATAAAACAGCGGAAAAGCTGTGTTAAGGCTGCTTCACAAAAAAACAGATCCTTAACAAATTGCTATTGGGATATTTTCCCTCAATTTAAAAAGCTTTTCTACTTCATAAAAATTTAAAAGCAGTACTTCGCGGGGATTTAGATATATATATATATATATATATATATATATAGAGAGAGAGAGAGAGAGAGAGAGAGATAGATATATATATTTATATATAGATATAGATGTATATAGATATAGATATATATAGATATATATATATATATATATATATATGTATGTATGTCTATATATATATATATATATATATATATATATATATATATATATATATATATATATATGTAAGCTTATAAGTACTGCCTTACTTCT